>NC_089803.1:6420926-6470926 GCF_029633855.1 Hoplias malabaricus | reverse complement strand
CCTCTGGTCAATCTACTGGTGATGATAGTTAGTAGTCCATGAGAACTTCAGTGTAGGGACAGCTTCAAGGCACTTGGTGGTTGCTGGAGCGTGGGCAGCTGGTCTGAAGCGTGGAGGAGGATCTCGACAGTCATCCATCAGTGTCCAGACAGACAGGTGGGCAGTCGTTTACTCGGAAAGATGTAAAGGGATGGAATTAGTTTTGAACTGTTTTGTGTTTGTAAAGTAGAAAATATGAAAATTTCCAGAGTGTGGCTAATGACTCCGGCAGATCTGACTATGACAGCATTAACTAAAAGGAGAGAACCAGAAGGACACACAGACACGGGAGCATCCTGAAACACTGGCATCCCTCCGCTCCACCGTCAACAAACCTGAGTGATCGCGAGAAGCGGCGGGACGACAGCACCAGCGTCTCAGTATACTATAATTCCCTGTGTCCATGGACCCCCCGGATCTGCCGCCTTTATCTATGGGGGAGCATTAGCTACCAAATGATAAACTAAACAAATGAGTTTTTAGCCTACATTTGAAGATTGCGACTGTGTCTGAGTCCCGAACATTTTTTGGAAGATCATTCCAGAGTTGGGGGGCTTTATAAGAAAAGGCTCTTCCCCCAGCTGAGGCCTTCTGAATTCTGGGAACATTTAAAAATCCAGTATTCTGTGATCTGAGTGAACGTGGGGGCTCATAATAGGAAATTGTATCTTGAAGATATTCAGGAGCAAGCCCATGTAGAGCTTTATATGTTAATAACAAAATTTTGTAGTCAATGCGGAATTTAACAGGCAGCCAATGAAGTGATGATAAAACTGGGCTGATATGTTCAAATTTTCTAGTTTTAGTGAGGACCCTAGCTGCAGCATTTTGAACTAGTTGAAGTTTTCTTAAATTGCTGCTGGTGCATCCTGACAGTAGTGCGTTACAGTAGTCAAGCCTTGAAGTAATAAAGGCATGTACTAATGTTTCTGCGTCCTGGAGGGATAGGGCATTTCTAATCTTAGCAATATTGCGAAGATGTAAAAAAGCTGTCCTAGTGATACTACCTATGTGTTGATCAAATGATAAATCCGGGTCAATTATGACACCAAGATTTTTTGCTGCTGAACCAGGTTTAACTGGAAAGTTAGCTAGATCTAAAATTAAATCTGATAATTTATTTCTTGTCACTTTTGGACCCAAAAGCAGGACCTCTGTTTTGTTGCTGTTTAGAAGGAGGAAGTTACGCAACATCCAGCCTTTCACGTCTTTTACACAGTCCTCTATTTTCTTTAATCTGTGTTTGTCATCGGGCTTGGCTGAAATATACAATTGTGTGTCGTCTGCGTAACAGTGAAAGTTAATGTCATGGTTTCTTATAACTGTGCCTAGCGGTAACATGTATAATGTAAATAATAATGGTCCTAAAATAGAGCCTTGTGGAATTCCAAATCTTACTTTAGAATAATTTGAATTTAGATTGTTTACTTTTACGAATTGATAACGTTCCGTTAAGTAAGATTTGAACCATAATAGGGCTGTCCCTGTGATTCCAACCATGTTTTCTAACCTTTCTATGAGAATATTGTGGTCTATTGTATCGAAGGCTGCGCTTAGGTCAAGAAGCACCAACAGGGATACGTGGCCTTGATCAGAGGCAAGAAGAAGATCATTTGTTATCTTGACTAGAGCTGTCTCTGTACTATGATGTTGCCTGAATCCAGATTGGAATTTTTCATATATATGATTCTTATGTAGATATGAACTAAGTTGTTGGGCCACAGCTCTTTCTAAGATCTTAGACAGAAATGGCAAATTAGAAATAGGCCTGTAATTAGACAGTGTACTAGCATCAAGATTTGGTTTCTTGATCATAGGTTTAATAACTGCTAGTTTAAAAGCTTTGGGTACATGGCCCAGACTAAGCGATGAGTTTACTATAGTTAAAAGAGGATCAATAATAGCTGGTAGTACTTCTTTGAGCAACTTTGTGGGAATTGCGTCAAGTGTGCAAGTTGTACAGTTTGCGGAGGTGATAATCTTCTCTAGTTCTAATTGTGGGAGTGGGTAAAAGGTTTCAAGTCTTTCTTTTACAGTTATATTATGTTTTATTTCATTCACATCAGGTGGCAGCCAGGATGGATTTGATCCTGTGGCTAGAGTTTGTTGTCTAATATTCTCAATTTTATTATTAAAAAAGTCCATAAAATCTTTACTGGTGAGAGTTGCTGGAATTAGTTGTTCAGAACCTGCTTGATTTTTTGTAATTCTAGAAAACACACTAAACAGTGCTCTCGGATTATTTTTATTATTGGAGATCAGCGAGGCCAGATATGCTGAGCGAGCTTTAGTGAGGGCATTTCTATACTCTATAAGGCTGTCCTTCCAGGCAGAATGAAACACTTCAAGCTTGGTTGATCGCCATTTCCGCTCTAGTTTTCGTAATGTTTGTTTTAAAGTACGGGTCTTATCGTTATACCATGGTGCGAGCTTTTTCTGTCTTATACTTTTATGTTTAAGTGGTGCTACCTTTTCTAAAGTAGATCGACAGGTATTTTCTAGGTAGTCAGTTAGTACATCTAGGTCCATTGGGTCTGATGGAGTTGGAACTGGGGTTGATAGTTCTGGTAGGTTTTCTATAAATTGTAGGGCGGTAGATGGTTTTATTATACGCCTTGTAGAATAGCGAGGGTTCTTACATATATTATGGATAAAACGTAGCTCATATGAAATTAAGTAATGATCGGAGATTGCTGAGGATTGCGGTAAGATATTAATTTTGTCAATGTTAAGACCTAGTGTCAGAACTAAGTCTAAAGTGTGGCTGCAGTAGTGTGTAGGCCCTGTTACATTTTGAGTAATACCAATAGAGTCTAAGATTGAGGTAAATGCCTTTTTTAGTGGGTCACTTTCCTTCTCAAAATGGATATTGAAATCTCCTACAATTATAACTTTATGATTGCACACCGCTAGGTTTGTAGCAAAATCGCTGAATTCTTTCAGAAATTCTAAGTAAGGCCCTGGTGGTCTGTAAATGTTGCATAATAAAAATGCGTCCTTTTTTGTGACCGGATTTGTAATAATAGTGGAGAGAACCTCAAAAGAAGAAAAGGTGTCACATTGTTTAAGACTAATTTCTAGGGTATTTTGGTAAATTACACATACTCCACCTCCTTTGCCTGATATTCTTGGGCTATGTGCATAATTATAGCCTAGGGGGGTGGCTTCATTTAGTGCTAAATATTCATTTGGTTTAACCCACGTTTCCGTGAGACAGAAAACATTGAATTTATGATCACTTATAATATCATTTACGATGAGTGCTTTTGAGTTTAGCGATCTTATGTTGAGTAACCCAAATTTTAGTTCTGAGGTGTTGCTGCTAGGTGTTGTGTATGATTTAATATTGATTAGGTTGCTGAAACAGGCTGATTTTGTTTTTCTACTTTTACATTTAGTTCGGGGGAAAGACACAGTCTCAATACAGTTGAACCTGGGTGACGCCTCAAGACAGTTCGCAGACGGTCGGTTTAGCCTGTCTGTCTGCAGCCTGGTCCCGGCTCTGGATTGTCAGCAGCTATCTACACTACTCTGCCGACTAACTAAAAGACTATGTGCTATACTGCAAGAAAGTAAGGCAGCACCCTCCCGCGTGGGGTGGATACCATCCCTACCTATAAGACCAGGCTTGCCCTCAAAACGTAACCAATTGTCTATAAAGCCCACTTGATTTTCGGAACACCACTTGGACATCCAGCAGTTTAACGCCGAAAGTCTGCTGTAAGCTTCGTCGCCACGCCGCATTGGTATGGGACCAGAGCAGATTACGGCATCGGACATCGTCTGGGCCAGTTTAATCACCTCTGTAATATTACCCTTAGTTACCTCAGACTGCCGCAGACGAATATCATTGGCCCCTACATGAATGACTACCCTCGAATTACAGTTTAAGTTTAGAGTTAAGGTTTAGAATTACAGATTAAGTTTAGTGTTAAGGTTTAGAATTACAGTTTAAGTTTAGAGTTAAGGTTTAGTGTTACAGTTGTAGTTTAGAGTTAAGGTTTAGAATTACAGTTTAAGTTTAGAGTTAAGGTTTAGAATTACAGTTTAAGTTTAGTGTTAAGGTTTAGAATTACAGTTTAAGTTTAGAGTTAAGGTTTAGTGTTACAGTTGTAGTTTAGAGTTAAGGTTTAGAATTACAGTCTAAGTTTAGAGTTAAGGTTTAGAATTACAGTTTAAGTTTAGAGTTTAGGTTTAGAATTACAGTTTAAGTTTAGAGTTTAGGTTTAGAATTACAGTTTAAGTTTAGAGTTAAGGTTTAGAATTACAGTTGTAGTTTAGAGTTAAGGTTTAGAGTTACAGTTTAAGTTTAGTGTTAAGGTTTAGAATTACAGTTTAAGTTTAGAGTTAAGGTTTAGAATTACAGTTTAAGTTTAGAGTTAAGGTTTAGTGTTACAGTTTAAGTTTAGAGTTAAGGTTTAGTGTTATAGTTTAAGTTTAGAGTTAAGGTTTAGAATTACAGTTTAAAATTAGAGTTAAGGTTTAGAATTACAGTTGTAGTTTAGAGTTAAGGTTTAGAATTAGAGTTTAAGTTTAGAGTTAAGGTTTAGAATTACAGTTTAAGTTTAGAGTTAAGGTTTAGTGTTACAGTTTAAGTTTAGTGTCAACATTTAGAATTACAGTTTAAGTTTAGAGTTAAGGTTTAGAGTTACAGTTGTAGTTTAGAGTTAAGGTTTAGTGTTACAGTTGTAGTTTAGAGTTAAGGTTTAGAATTACAGTTTAAGTTTAGAGTTAAGATTTAGAATTACAGTTTAAGTTTAGAGTTAACGTTTAGAATTACAGTTTAAGTTTAGAGTTAAGGTTTAGAATTACAGTTTAAGTTTAGAGGTAAGGTTTAGAATTACAGTTTGTTTAGAGTTAAGGTTTAGAATTACAGTTTAAGTTTAGAGTTAAGGTTTAGTGTTACAGTTTAAGTTTAGAGTTAACATTTAGAATTACAGTTTAAGTTTAGAAATAAGGTTTAGAGTTACAGTTGTAGTTTAGAGTTAAGGTTTAGTGTTACAGTTGTAGTTTAGAGTTAAGGTTTAGAATTACAGTTTAAGTTTAGAGTTAAGGTTTAGAATTACAGTTTAGGTTTAGAGCTTAGGTTTAGAATTACAGTTTAAGTTTAGAGTTAAGGTTTAGTGTTACAGTTGTAGTTTAGAGTTAAGGTTTAGAATTACAGTTTAAGTTTAGAGTTAAGGTTTAGAATTACAGTTTAAGTTTAGAGTTAAGGTTTAGAGTTACAGTTGTAGTTTAGAGTTAAGGTTTAGTGTTACAGTTGTAGTTTAGAGTTAAGGTTTAGAATTACAGTTTAAGTTTAGAGTTAAGGTTTAGAATTACAGTTTAAGTTTAGAGTTTAGGTTTAGAATTACAGTTTAAGTTTAGAGTTAAGGTTTAGAATTACAGTTTAAGTTTAGAATTAAGGTTTAGTGTTACAGTTGTAGTTTAGAGTTAAGGTTTAGAATTACAGTTTAAATTTAGTGTTAAGGTTTAGAATTACAGTTTAAGTTTAGAGTTAAGGTTTAGAATTACAGTTTAAGTTTAGAGTTAAGGTTTAGAATTACAGTTTAAGTTTAGAGTTAAGGTTTAGTGTTACAGTTGTAGTTTAGAGTTAAGGTTTAGAATTACAGTTTAAGTTTAGAGTTAAGGTTTAGTGTTACAGTTGTAGTTTAGAGTTAAGATTTAGAATTACAGTTTAAGTTTAGAGTTAACGTTTAGATTTACAGGTTAAGTTTAGAGTTAAGGTTTAGAATTACAGTTTAAGTTTAGAGTTAAGGTTTAGAATTACAGTTTAAGTTTAGAGTTAAGGTTTAGTGTTACAGTTTAAGTTTAGAGTTAACATTGAGAATTACAGTTTAAGTTTAGAGTTAAGGTTTAGAGTTACAGTTGTAGTTTAGAGTTAAGGTTAAGTGTTACAGTTGTAGTTTAGAGTTAAGGTTTAGAATTACAGTTTAAGTTTAGAGTTTAGGTTTAGAATTACAGTTTAAGTTTAGAGTTAAAGTTTAGAATTACAGTTTAAGTTTAGAGTTAAGGTTTAGTGTTACAGTTGTTGTTTAGAGTTAAGGTTTAGAATTACAGTTTAAGTTTATTGTTAAGGTTTAGAATTACAGTTTAAGTTTAGAGTTAAGGTTTAGAATTACAGTTTAAGTTTAGAGTTAAGGTTTAGTGTTACAGTTTAAGTTTAGAGTTAATGTTTAGAATTACAGTTTAAGTTTAGTGTTAAGGTTTAGAATTACAGTTTAAGTTTAGAGTTAAGGTTTAGAATTACAGTTTAAGTTTAGTGTTAAGGTTTAGAATTACAGTTTAAGTTTAGAGTTAAGGTTTAGAATTACAGTTTAAGTTTAGAGTTAAGGTTTAGAATTACAGATTAAGTTTAGTGTTAAGGTTTAGAATTACAGTTTAAGTTTAGAGTTAAGGTTTAGTGTTACAGTTGTAGTTTAGAGTTAAGGTTTAGAATTACAGTTTAAGTTTAGAGTTAAGGTTTAGAATTACAGTTTAAGTTTAGAGTTAACGTTTAGAATTACAATTTAAGTTTAGAGTTAAGGTTTAGTGTTACAGTTGTAGTTTAGAGTTAAGGTTTAGAATTACAGTTTAAGTTTAGAGTTAAGGTTGTGTTACAGTTGTAGTTTAGAGTTAAGGTTTAGAATTACAGTTTAAGTTTAGAGTTAAGGTTTAGAATTACAGTTTAAGTTTAGAGTTAAGGTTTAGTGTTACAGTTTAAGTTTAGAGTTAAGGTTTAGTGTTACAGTTTAAGTTTAGAGTTAATGTTCAGAATTACAGTTTAAGATTAGTGTTAAGGTTTAGAATTACAATTTAAGTTTAGAGTTAAGGTTTAGAATTACAGTTTAAGTTTAGTGTTAAGGTTTAGAATTACAGTTTAAGTTTAGAGTTAAGGTTTAGAATTACAGTTTAATTTTAGAGTTAAGGTTTAGTGTTACAGTTGTAGTTTAGAGTTAAGGTTTAGAATTACAGTTTAAGTTTAGAGTTAAGGTTGTGTTACAGTTGTAGTTTAGAGTTAAGGTTTAGAATTACAGTTTAAGTTTAGAGTTAAGGTTTAGAATTACAGTTTAAGTTTAGAGTTAAGGTTTAGAATTACAGTTTAAGTTTAGAGTCAGGGTTTAGAATTACAGTTTAAGTTTAGAGTTAAGGCTTAGATTTACAGTTTAAGTTTAGAGTTAAGGTTTAGTGTTACAGTTTAAGTTTAGTGTTAAGGTTTAGAATTACAGTTTAAGTTTAGAGTTAAGGTTTAGAATTACAGTTTAAGTTTAGAGTTAGGGTTTAGAATTACAGTTTAAGTTTAGAGTTAAGGCTTAGATTTACAGTTTAAGTTTAGAGTTAAGGTTTAGTGTTACAGTTTAAGTTTAGAGTTAAGGTTTAGTGTTACAGCCAAGATTAAAGTGTAGATGTGTCACCACAAAATGCATGGAAACAAAGTAGGGTGTGTGTGCATGTTTGTGTCTTCCTTAGCATCACTGAACAACTATAGTATAAACTTTAGCCAACTCCATAGCTGCTGCTGAAAACACAGCCTGTCTCCTGAAGAGAGTGGACACAGGGAAATAGACAAATAGAGGACATCGGAAATGCTGAGGACACAATTGACACATTCAGAGGAATGAATAAATTCTTCAGGACTGGAAACCTCTACGTAACTACACTGACTCGAACAGATGGTGTGAAGTTATATATATATATATATGTATGTGTTTTTATGTGTGTGTTTGTGTGTGTGTGTATATCGTGAAAACACAATATTGTAGGGATGAAAGCTTGGGTACACATACACTGTGGTGGTAAGGTTAGGGTCTGGGTGTGTGTCTGGATAATATTAGTGATGGTATTAGGTTAATAGCCCCACAAATCATAAAAACAACTGTGTGTGTGTGTGTGTGTGTGAGTGTGAGTGTGTGTGTGTTTAGTCATATCTGTCAGTTCCATCTCATATTCATCTGTGACTCAGACTCTGCCCCCGAACGGTGTGACTGACAGCTCACTTCTATCAGAAATGACCCGCACACACACACAGTACTTTCCAGCCCCTGTGTGTAGCTGATGCTACGGTGTCCCGGTTAGGACAAAAACAAATGAGTCATTAAATACCAGCATGGACTCATCCACTGTTTCAACATCCACTCAGTGTTTACTCAGTGTTTGTTTGTTGTCCTCCTGTTTTCCTCATCAATAAAAATTTAAAACCTTCAAGGACTTTTTAAATGTGTAATGACACTGTCACTGCATAGTAACAACATGTGTAATTAATGTGTAATTAAACTATGTAGTCACTACTTTAACCACAACACTGAAATGGATTAAGCTCCAAAGAAGGAAGTGATGATGATGATTCTCTGTTATAGATGTGATGCTGAATTTCAGTTCCTGGCAATACACACCTGTGCTAGTCACACAGTTTAGTTAAACTGGTATCACTATGTAATTACATGTTATCAATCATTGGGAACTGTGAGTGGAATCAATTGTGATTGTGTTTGCATGACCTTAAAAGTGTCTAACTTTGTTGTTGTCAATATATATATATGTGTGTGTGTGTGTGTGTGTCTGTGTGTCTTCTAGCAAGGCTGTGGTGTTAATATGTGTGTGTGTGTTTAAAAGTGTAATACGCTGTATCAAGGTCTATGTTGTTGATGATGGTGTGTGTGTATGTGTGTGTGTGTGTGTGTGTGTGTGTGTGTGTGTACGCGTGATTGTGTGTGTGTGTGTGTGTGTGTGTGTTTGTGTGCCTCACAAGGTCGTCCACATTGTTACACAGTTTAGAGCTGAGGATTTTACAGAGAGAGAGAAAGAGAGAGATAGATAGATAGAGAGAGAGAGAGAGAGAGAGAGAGAGAGAGAGAGAGAGAGAGAGAGTGTTTGTCTGTGTGAGAGAGCGCGAGAGAGAGAGAGAGAGAGAGAGAGAGAGAGAGAGAGAGAGAGAGAGAGAGAGAGTGTGAAAGGGCAGTCCTGTGTGAATTTGAAACAAGCTCATTAGTAATGAATGTATGGTATCAAGGTCTTTGCTGTTGTGTGTGTGTGTGTGTGTGTGTGTCATGGCTGTATCATTAGGAGTACAGTGATCCACACAGTATTTCTCCAGCAGTCATTAACACTGTGTTCAGCAGTGGACCTGAGGCAGGACTTGTTTCCACTGACTCAGAACATGAAGTGGGTTGATGTAAATCATAGTTGGGGGTGTGGCCCAGACCCACAGAGGAACAGAGGAACTCCTGAAACAAAAGAGGTGGGAACCTCTGACGAGGAGAAACTCCAGTTTAGAAGCACAGGTCGGCCTTGCCCTTAAGTGAGGGAATGCCTCACACCTCACTGGACAAGTACGTGCACTCCCAATAGTCCCCCATCAACTCAGGAGAGGTTGTGTGTGAGTGGTTCACAATGGCAAGCAAAATCAGTGTGTATTCCATATCTGCTGCATTGGTGGTGGTCCCTCGAGGCCGTACATTCAAGTTCAGTACGGTGTGAGGCATTCCCTCGGCCTCCCTGTTCCTTCAGGACATGACCGTACTTTGATTGACTATGGTACTTCAGCCAAGGCCTGGCAATACTGAACTGGGCCTGGAATCAGAACGTCCTTGTTTCGCTTCAGGACTTGAAATGAGACTTGCTTCTACTGAAATAAGACTTAGACTGGGATTTATTGGAAGAGTCTTTAGATTGAAGCAGGACTTGAACGTCTGGATTAATTTCTCGTGCTGAACTGCGACCTGCTTGTACTAACTTGGGCCTTCAGCAGTTTTGGGGGTAACGTGGTGCACAGGAGGGTGTTACAGTGTACAGTTTCTCTGTAACAAAAATTACTGTTAAATATTGTGTAATCACATTAGAGTTAGTGTCTTAATAAAGACTATGTTACTTTTGTCACATTTTTCTTTCTTTTTTCTCACGGCAAAGGAAGAAAACATGTTTTCACAAATGTGTGTGTGAGTGTGTGTGTGTGTGTGTGTGCATACATACCAAACATATCTAACCATTACTACAGTGAGGAGATCACTTCTTCTTCAGCAGTGGGTTCAACAGGCTTTTTCAGAGAAAACAGTCACCTCAGGTTCAGTGACAGTAACTTTATACACGTTTAATGATGTTGCTACTGCACTATGTTCCTAATAAACCATGGGAAGAACTATTTTCTTTCATTTTGGTACTTTCCAGGTTCATTCATTGATTTACTGAAGTGTGTTTGTGAGAGTTTTAGAACGTAACCTAAAAGAAAGCAATGCGGTCTGAGACATCTTCCAGGACGTAATGAGAAAAGGAATCCCATTACAGCTTTAGTTTCTCACTGAGTGATCAGTAATGGGTTACTAGTTTTGACTAACTTCCTCAACACTGGTCTTCAGTCACTGCCAAGTATTAATTTTTGGACTTCAATTGGAAACGCCCTTTATTCCATTGATTCTTGGATCAGAATAACCCTGTACTGACTGGGGACATGCTGGAGGACTTGTCTACATTGATTATTCACTTTCAACAACCTGAATCAGAATGTTCTTCTATTGCCCAGGGACTTCATTTACTGACTTGTCCTTGAATCAGCACTTGTGTGTACTGACTTGTCCTTGAACCAGCACTTGTGTGTACTGACTTGTCCTTGAACCAGCACTTGTGTGTACTGACTTGTCCTTGAATCAGTACTTGTGTGCACTGACTTGTCCTTGAATCAGCACTTGTGTGTACTGACTTGTCCTTGAATCAGTACTTGTGTGCACTGACTTGTCCTTGAATCAGCACTTGTGTGTGCTGACTTGTCCTTGAACCAGCACTTGTGTGTACTGACTTGTCCTTGAATCAGCACTTGTGTGTACTGAATTATCCTTGAACCAGCACTTGTGTGTACTGACTTGTCCTTGAACCAGCACTTGTGTGTACTGACTTGTCCTTGAATCAGCACTTGTGTGTACTGACTTGTCCTTGAATCAGCACTTGTGTGTACTGACTTGTCCTTGAATCAGCACTTGTGTGTACTGAATTATCCTTGAATCAGCACTTGTGTGTACTGACTTGTCCTTGAATCAGCACTTGTGTGTACTGACTTGTCCTTGAATCAGCACTTGCGTGTACTGACTTGTCCTTGAATCAGCACTTGTGTGTACTGACTTGTCCTTGAATCAGCACTTCTGTGTACTGACTTGTCCTTGAATCAGTACTTGTGTGTACTGACTTGTCCTTGAATCAGCACTTCTGTGTACTGACTTGTCCTTGAATCAGTACTTGTGTGTACTGACTTGTCCTTGAATCAGTACTTGTGTGTACTGACTTGTCCTTGAATCAGTACTTGTGTGTACTGAATTATCCTTGAATCAGCACTTGTGTGTACTGACTTGTCCTTGAATCAGCACTTGTGTGTACTGACTTGTCCTTGAATCAGCACTTCTGTGTACTGACTTGTCCTTGAACCAGCACTTGTGTGTACTGACTTGGATGAAGAAATGGGAACTGACTCCATTGTCTTCACACTAGACACATTAGAAATTTCAGTACTGACTCTGGCTTAAACTCACTCCTGGACTAAACCTTGTACTGGGACAATGTGTTCACACAGCCTAAAACTGGGATTTGGGCCTTGACTCAGAACTTGCCTGTCCTGACTGTGGGACAAACTGGGCCTTGACTCAGAACTTGCCTGTCCTGACTGTGGCACAAACTGGGCATTGACTCAAGACTTGCCTGTCTTGACTGTGGGACAAACTAGGCCTTGGCTCAGAACTTGCCTGTCCTGACTGTGGGACAAACTGGGCCTTGACTCAGAATTTGTCTGTCCAGACTCTTCGACAAACTGGGCATTGACTCAGAACTTGCCTGTCCTGACTGTGGGACAAACTGGGCCTTGACTCAGAATTTGTCTGTCCAGACTCTTCGACAAACTGGGCATTGACTCAGAACTTGCCTGTCCTGACTGTGGGACAAACTGGCCTTGACTCAGAACTTGCCTGTCTTGACTCTGACACAAACTGGGCCTTGACGCAGAACATGACTGTCTTGACTCTGACACAAACTGGGCCTTGACTCAGAACTTGCCTGTCCTGACTGTGGGACAAACTGGGACATGGGCTTGACTCTGGGACAAATCTTCCATACTGCCCCGTGACTTGAATCCAGACTTGAGTGTATGTACACAGTAAATTCACCCAGTGTTAAGTTAACGCTGTTAGTGTAATAATTTAGCACTCTCAGTGATAAGTTAACACTAATAGTGTTGAATTAAACCTGGACAATTTACTGTGTACTTGAGCCTAGCATTGGGACACTTCATTCATTCATTATCCAGTTCAGGGCGGTGGTGGGTCTGGAGCCTACCTGGAATAATTGGGCAGAAACACACCCGGGAGGGGGCACCAGTCCTTCACAGGGCGACACACACTCACACATTCACACCACACAGACAGTCACCCGGAGGAAACCCACACAGACACAGAGAGAACACACCACACTCCTCACAGACAGTCAACCGGAGGAAACCCATGCAGACACAGAGAGAACACACCACACTCCTCACAGACAGTCACCTGGAGGAAACCCAAGCAGACACAGAGAGAACACACCACACTCCTCACAGACAGTCACCCGGAGGAAACCCACGCAGACACAGAGAGAACACACCACACTCCTCACAGACAGTCACCTGGAGGAAACCCATGCAGACACAGACAGAACACACCACACTCCTCACAGACAGTCACCTGGAGGAAACCCACACAGACACAGGGAGAACACACCACACTCCTCACAGACAGTCACCCGGAGGAAACCCACGTAGACACAGAGAGAACACACCACATTCCTCACAGACAGTCACCCGGAGGAAATCTACACAGACACAGGGAGAACACACCACACTCCTCACAGACAGTCACCTGGAGGAAACCCACGTAGACACAGGGAGAACACACCACACTCCTCACAGACAGTCACCCAGAGCGGGACTCAAACCCACAACCTCCAGGACACTAGAGCTGTGACAGAAACACTACCTGCTGCTCCACCGCGCCGCCCTGGGACACTTCTGCAATGAATTAAGACTGAGATAAGGACATTGGGTCATATCTTGTGACTTGGATCAGTTCCTGAATCAGAACTTTCTTGTACTGAATCGGGGCTGAGGCTCGAGTCAGGACTTGAGACGTCTTTGTGACTTACAACTCAGTGACATGTTCCCAACACTTGATGTTATCTCTGTGTTTGGTGAAGCAATGGCAGCATTTCTGCACACTCACACTCCTCAGAACCGCAGCGTTGGTTTTTGTGTGTGTGTGTGTGTATGTGTGTGTTGTTTGCCCTGTGTTCTGTGTGTTTCTTTACTCGATAGGAGCTAAATGATAATGACCAGCTAAAGTGTGAAACTATAATGAAGTGATACTACTGCAGCCTTCCAGAGGGAGGAGGACACTGGTGGGCACAAATCGACTGTGGCCTCCATAATGGTACCTAGACAACGCACACACACACACACACACACACACACACACACATACACACAAATCTGAGGTGCAAATTACACTAACAGAAAGCGAGAAACACAGAGACAGACATAGACAGATCTGTTCTAATAACAAACGCAGTGACAGACACATGGGCCTGAGGTCATCAAGCCCAACGCCAAGAGTCAGCAACAGGGAAATAACCCAGCCCCCCCACCAAACACACACACACACACACACACACACACACTAGTTTTCATATAATTCTTTCTTTCTTTTACGGACACTCACTCTCTCCAGTGAAGTTTTATTGTAAATCAAAGCCCTGAGAATCCAGTCTGAATTCTGAGAATAAATGTACATTAAATATTTCTTTTCTTTAATCTGAGAATTATTCTGACTTTATAATCTTCAATTCAAAACTAAACCCTTGCTTTAGAATCACACTCACGTCTGCGTCTGTACATCTCTAATTTATTTCCTTGGTTTATTTTCTTTTACTTTTCTTTTATTGCACATTTTGTCTTTTTTATATGTTTTATATTTTAATCAGGGGGCGGCACGGTGGCGCAGCAGGTTAGTGTCGTAGTCACACAGCTCCAGGGACCTGGAGGTTGTGGGTTTGATTCCCGCTCCGGGTGACTGTCTGTGAGGAGTGTGGTGTGTTCTCCCTGTGTCTGCGTGGGTTTCCTCCGGGTGACTGTCTGTGAGGAGTGTGGTGTGTTCTCTCTGTGTCCGCGTGGGTTTCCTCCGGGTGACTGTCTGTGAGGAGTGTGGTGTGTTCTCCCCGTGTCCGCGTGGGTTTCCTCCGGGTGACTGTCTGTGAGGAGTGTGGTGTGTTCTCCCCGTGTCCGCGTGGGTTTCCTCCGGGTGACTGTCTGTGAGGAGTGTGGTGTGTTCTCTCTGTGTCTGTGTGGGTTTCCTCCGGGTGACTGTCTGTGAGGAGTGTGGTGTGTTCTCTCTGTGTCTGCGTGGGTTTCCTCCGGGTGACTGTCTGTGAGGAGTGTGGTGTGTTCTCCCTGTGTCTGTGTGGGTTTCCTCCGGGTGACTGTCTGTGAGGAGTGTGGTGTGTTCTCCCTGTGTCTGTGTGGGTTTCCTCCGGGTGACTGTCTGTGAGGAGTGTGGTGTGTTCTCTCTGTGTCCGCGTAGGTTTCCTCCGGGTGACTGTCTGTGAGGAGTGTGGTGTGTTCTCCCTGTGTCTGCGTGGGTTTCCTCCGGGTGCTCCGGTTTCCTCCGGTCCAAAAGCACACGTTGGTAGGTGGATTGGCGACTCAAAAGTGTCCGTAGGTGTGAGTGTGTGAGTGAATGTGTGTGTGTCTGTGTTGCCCTGTGAAGGACTGGCGCCTCCTCCAGGGGGTATTCCTGCCTTGCGCCCAATGATTCCAGGTAGGCTCTGGACCCACCGCGACCCTGAATTGGATAAGGGTTACAGATAATGAATGAATGAATGAATATTTTAATTTGTTTTGTAATTGATTAATTAAAATAAATTAGAAAGTAAATAAATTAATTTTTAAATTTCTTTTATAACTTTAATTTCTTACTGTAATTTTTCTGTAATGTTCTGTAAATTGCTATTGTGCAAAAACAGTGGTCTATAAAAAAACTGGCCTTGCCTTTTCTGACTGTATTAGTTATTAGACTGTATAGTTATTCTGACTTCTATTATATTTCTAACTTTTTTCCCTCAATATTCTGACTTTACTCTGAATCATTTTTTTTTCAAAGCAGTGACTCTAACACACTCTCAGTCTCTATTTCCTTTGGTATTTCTGTGTTTCTTTCATCTTTTCTTACATCTCTTTCTTTTTTTACCTCTCTCTCTCTCTCTCTCTCTCTCTCTCTCTCTCTCTCAGCGTTAAATCACACATTACAGGAGGCAGTGGAAGTGTTGACAGTTTTACAAACAGAAATGTAAAAGGGACGGCTCCAGAGGATCGCCACGGCGACAGGGAAGAGCCAGTTTGAACACACACAAACACACACACACACACACACACACACACACACACACACACACACACACACACACAAACATGGAGCCAAGCAAACTTATTTTAATTACTCCTCTCACTCCTCACACGCTCCCTGTGCATACACAGATCAAAAACAGCTGATCTAGCACACACACACACACACACACACAGAATCCTTCTTGTTGTAGCTTCAACAGTGTGTCTTAACAGCTGCGTAAGGTCTGCGCAGCCGCAGACAGCCCATACAGACCCCTGTCAACTACTGAAGGCCCCTGAAGTGGGCCCTGGAGCAGTGAAGGGAGTGTGGAGCTCTGGGAGATGTTCTACTGAAGAACCTTTGGTTCTGGAGTTCGTGTTGATGATAGTATGAGAGGGACCACCCCTCTAATCACCACAGACCGAGCCCACCCTCCATGGTCAGGGTGTTCCCTACCTGCAGTGACCTCTCTCAGCAGTCTCTGCAGTGTAATCTCTGTTCGGGGACAGTCTGAGGAGCATGAGGAAGAGTTCATTAATGTTGTTGGCTTTGTTGAAGCTAGCTTCTTTAGTCCTGAGGCACATTTCAAAAAATGTTAGCTGCCTGGTTGTAGCTTTTAGCTTAGTTGAAGCTAGTTTGTGAAATCATCCCAGCAGTTTAGAGTGGTTTTAGCTACTGTTAGCTGTGCATTTAGCTTAGTTTAAGCTAAACTTTAAAACGTCCAATCAGCTTAGCGAGGTGTTACCTACTGTTAGCTGTGTGGTTGTAGATCATAGTTTAGTTGAAGCTAACTTTGATAAACCTCACATTTATCTAGCATGATTGTACATACTGCTAGGTGCCTAGTTGTAGCTGTTAGGCTTTGTTGAAACTAGCTTATAAAAATAGCCCATTCATTTAGGATGTTTAGCTATGGTTAGCTACTTAGATGGATGTGGTTAGCTTATATATATAAAAAAATTCTCTAGTTTAGCATGACTTAGGTACTGATAGCTGTTTATTTGAAGCTAGCTTTTCCACACATTCCATTAGTTTAGCCTACAGTTAGCCTTCTATTTGTAACATTTAGCCTAGTTGAAGCTAGCTTTTGTAAACATGGTGCTACCTACTGTTACCTGTGTGTTTGTAGCGTTTAGCGATGTTGGAGCTAATTGCAGTGGTGTAACTTAGTGGTTTTGCTAACAGGATCTCTGTTGTCGTTGCTAGCGAGGGAGATGAAGTGAGAACATTGCATGCGGGGGCTGACCAAAGAAATACGTCCCAGGATGGAGTGATTAATGAAGACTCAAAGCTGGAAATGTACTTGACCGACCGCATTCACACTCTGACCTCAGCTCTGTGGCGGATGTCTGAGTAAAATACACCCATCACACCTTGGGAGAGGTGAGACAATGACCTCTGACTGAGACTCTCGCATCTGCCTCAGGGTTAAGAATAGCCTGCTGCTGAACGGCAGGGAGCTCAGAGTCTCCAGGCCCAAGGTGAAGGGCTGGACACAGGGATGGACGTGTCCTCTGGTCCAACTGCCTCCTGAGATTAGACAGAGACATCAAATCTAACAATCTCACATCCTTCCTCATCTTCACATGGCTGACTGCAATCAAATCGTCACAGCAGTGGAGTCTACATACCTCCCAGAGGAGTGAGAGTGATGCACAGAGAGCATTCTGTTTTTCTCTCCTTTCCTTCTTCTCTTGTCTTTTATTCTCCTTCTTCCTCTCTCCTCCTCTTCCTCTCTTCTCTTCACTTTTATTCTTTCATCTTCTCTTCTCTACCATTCTCTTTCCTTTTAATCTTTTCCCTTCTTTTCTCCTCTCATTTTTATATTTCCTCTTCTTTTCTCTGCTCTTTGCTTTTATTATCTTCTTTTCTTGTCCCACTTTCTCATCTCCTTTCCTTTCTTTTCTCTTCCCTTCTCCTCTCCTCTTCTCTTCTCCTCTCTTTACTCTCCTTTCTGCCCCTCTCCTCTCCTCCCTTCTCCCCTCTTCTCTTCTCTTCTCTTCTCTTCTCTTCTCTCCTCTTTTTCTCCTCTCCTCTCCTCTTCACCTCTCCTCCACTCTCCTCACTCCACTCTTCTCTTCTCTTCTCTTCTCTTCTCTTCTCTTCTCTTCTCTTCTCTCCTCTCTCAACTGTCCTCTCTCCTCTCCTCTTCTCTTTTATCTGTTGGACATTGAGTGCGTATGTAAAGTAACTGGATGTGATTTTATCAGACAGTGAAAGAAATGCAGGCCACTGATTGGCTGGCAATGTTCTACACCGCAATAATCAGAGCAGGTGTCAGACACTCTGTACTGGTCCACAGGTGTGTGTGTGTGTGTGTGTGTGTGTGTGTGTATGTGTGTATGAGTGTGTGTGTGTGTGTGTGTGTGTGTGTGTGTGGTGGGTGAAGAGCACATCAATAGTGTGTTAATGATGACGGATTCACTGGAGGAGTTAAAACTGGACTGAGTTAAAGCTCAATGCTAATATTACACAACTGTGTGTGTGTGTGTGTGTGTGTGTGTGTGTGTGTGAAAAGCATCATTAGTACGTGGTAAAAGTGCCCGAGGCTCCACTGGCCAAACACAATGATCAATTCTGGAGCAGTGATTGAAAAGAGGGAGGGGCACACATGGACACACACACACACATGCCACCCGCTGCTTTAATTACCAGTGTGTGCCCCCCGTCTATTTTTCTGGATCACCTATGGCCCATGAGACGAAGGACCGAATGTGTACAAAAGCGAACAGGAGGGAGAGAGAAAGAGAGAGAGACAGAATGAAAGAATGAATGAAAAAAGAGAGAGAGGAAAGAGAAAGAGATAAACCCAAACGCTCATTAACGAATGGTAATCACCGCCTCCACAATAAAGCGCCACATGTTAGCGTAATCTCTCTCTCCATCTCTCTCTCTCCCTCTCTCTCTCTCTCTCTCTCTCTCTCTCTCTCGCCCCAGGCTGGAACAGACGATTCACTCTGATGTAAATATGGGCCACAAACCTCAGTACCAATATAGGAAAAGAGAGCGAGAACTGTGGAGGGAGGTAGCTTTGATAGAACCAAGTCAGAACACACAGCGCTGAAAGAGTTAACACCACCCTGAATTAAACACCACTCTGATAGAACTGGGTCAGAACACACACTGTGAGTGAGTGGATATAAAGAAGCTCCAGAAAGAGCTCAGAGTCTGAATTGTTGTTATGTGTTATGGTGCAGTGGAGCTGGGTGGGGCCTCTACAGAACGTTATAGAAATAAATAAAAGGAAATAAAACAGGAAGCTGCTCCGTCTGTGTGTGTTTCAGAGCGACTCGTAAACAGTGGATTAACCATGACTCTGTCCTGACTCCGTCTGTTTATCTCTGGCTCTGGAGCTGAATTCTGACACCGCCCCCACAGCGCCCCCTGCTGGTGACGTATACTTGTCTCAAGGAGCATTTGAACTTCTTCAACAGAATATGCTGTCATTTTAAAAGCTACCATTGGAGTCAGATAACTTCAGTCACATGAGAGATTTTACAAGCGGCTAGTTTCTGCCGGAGCTCTGCATTTTGTGGTGATTGACAGGTCTCTCTTTACTCATCGCATTTAGTAGCTACTCAGCTTGGTTTGTACCAGGCACGTGCAGGGACTAAAAAGTACCCTGTTCCAGGACTAGATTTGGCCAGTGGAAAAGCAAAAAAGTTTAGTTGAGGTGAGTGGAGTTGAGTTAATGTGAATGGAATCGAGTCGAGAGGAGTCAAATTGAGGGGAGTTGAGGCGAGGTGAAAGGAGTGGAGTGCAGTTGAATCAAGTCAAGATGATACAAGGCGAGTGGAGTTGAGAGGAGTCAAGTTGAGGTGAGTGGAGTCAAGGCGAGGTGAGGTCAGTGGAGTGGGGTCAAGAAGAGTCGAGTTGATGAGGTGAGTAGAGTTGAGGCAAGAGGAGTCGAGGCAAGGTTGAGTGGAATGGCGTCGAGTTGGGAGGAGGCAAGAGGAGTCAAGTTGCAGCAAATGGAGTAGAATTGAGTCGAGTCAAGGCAAGGCGATTGGAGTCGAGGCGAAGTGAGTGGCCGTACATCAGGTAGATGATGAAGTTGTTTTGAGAGGAGTCAAGGTGAAGTGAGTGAAGTGGAGTCGTTTTGAGAGGAGTTGAGGTGAGTGAAGTGGAGTTGTTTTGAGAGAAGTCGATGCGAAGTGAGTGAATTGGAGTCGTTTTGAGAGGAGTCGAGGCGAAGTGAGTGGAGTGGAGTTGTTTTGAGAGGAGTCGAGGTGAAGTGAGTGGAGTGGAGTTGCTTTGAGAGAATTCGAGGCAAAGTGAGTGGAGTGGAGTTGTTTTGAGAGGAGTTGAGGTGAAGTGAGTGGAGTGGAGTTGTTTTGAGAGGAGTTGAGGTGAAGTGAGTGGAGTGGAGTTGTTTTGAGAGGAGTTGAGGTGAAGTGAGTGGAGTGGAGTCGTTTTTTGAGGAGTTGAGGCAAAGTGAGTGGAGTGGAATTGTTTCGAGAGGAGTCGAGGCGAAGTGAGTGGAGTGGAGTCGTTTTTAGAGGAGTTGAGACGAAGTGAGTGGAGTGGAGTCGTTTTGAGAGGAGTCGAGGCGAAGTGAGTGGAGTGGAGTTGTTCTGAGAGGAGTCGAGGCGAAGTGAGTGGAGTGGAGTTGTTTTGAGAGGAGTTGAGGCGAAGTGAGTGGAGTGGAGTTGTTTTGAGAGGAGTCGAGGCAAAGTGAGTGAAGTGGAGTCGTTTTGAGAGGAGTCGAGGTGAGTGAAGTGGAGTTGTTTTGAGAGAAGTCGAGGCGAAGTGAGTGAATTGGAGTCGTTTTGAGAGGAGTCGAGGCGAAGTGAGTGGAGTGGAGTTGTTTTGAGAGGAGTCGAGGTGAAGTGAGTGGAGTGGAGTTGTTTTGAGAGGATTCGAGGCAAAGTGAGTGGAGTGGAGTTGTTTTGAGAGGAGTTGAGGTGAAGTGAGTGGAGTGGAGTTGTTTTGAGAGGAGTCGAGGTGAAGTGAGTGGAGTGGAGTTGTTTTGAGAGGAGTTGAGGTGAAGTGAGTGGAGTGGAGTCGTTTTGAGAGGAGTTGAGGCAAAGTGAGTGGAGTGGAGTCGTTTCGAGAGGAGTCGAGGCGAAGTGAGTGGAGTGGAGTCGTTTTTAGAGGAGTTGAGACGAAGTGAGTGGAGTGGAGTTGTTTTGAGAGGAGTCGAGGCGAAGTGAGTGGAGTGGAGTTGTTCTGAGAGGAGTCGAGGCGAAGTGAGTGGAGTGGAGTCGTTTTGAGAGGAGTTGAGGTGAAGTGAGTGAAGTAGAGTCGTTTTGAGAGGAGTCGAGGTGAAGTGAGTGGAGTGGAGTCGTTTTGAGAGGAGTCGAGGTGAAGTGAGTGGAGTGGAGTCGTTCTGAGAGGAGGTGAGGTGAAGTGAGTGGAGTGGAGTCGTTCTGAGAGGAGGTGAGGTGAAGTGAGTGGAGTGGACTTGTTTTGAGAGGAGTTGAGGCGAAGTGAGTGGAGTGGAGTTGTTTTGGGAGGAGTCGAGGCGAAGTGAGTGAAATGGAGTCGTTTTGAGAGGAGTCAAGGCGAATTGAGTGGAGTGGAATAGTTTTGAGAGGAGTCGAGGTGAAGTGAGTGGAGTGGAGTGGTTCTGAGAGGAGTTGAGGCGAAGTGAGTGGAGTAGAATCGTTTTGAGAGCATGTGCAGTAAAGTGAGTGGAGTGGAGTTGTTTTGAGAGGAGTTGAGTCAAGGCAATTGGAGCTCAGATTAAGTGAGTGGAGTGGAGTCATTTCAAGATGAGTCAAGGCAAGGCGATTGGAGTCGAGGCAATGTGAGTGGCCGTAAATCAGGTAGATGATGGAGTCGTTTCGAGAGGAGTCAAGGTGAAGTGAGTGGAGTGGAGTTGTTTCGAGAGGAGTTGAGGTGAAGTGAGTGGAGTGGAGTTGTTTCGAGAGGAGTTGAGGTGAAGTGAGTGAAGTGGAGTCTTTTTGAGAGGAGTCTAGCCAAGGCGATTGGTGTTGAGGTGAAGTGAGTGGCCGTACATCAGGTAGATAATGGAGTCGTTTTGAGAACAGTTGAGGTGAAGTGAGTGGAGTGGAGTTGTTTCGAAAGGAGTCGAGGTGAAGTGAATGGAGTGGAGTCGTTTTGAGAGGAGTCGAGGCGAAGTGAGTGGAGTGTAGTAGTTTTGAGAGGAGTCCAGGTGAAGTGAGTGGAGTGGAGTAGTTCCGAGAGGAGTCGAGGCGAAGTGAGTGGAGTGTAGTCGTTTTAAGAGGAGTTGAGGCGAAGTGAGTGGAGTGGAGTCGTTTTGAGAGGAGTTGAGGTGAAGTGAGTGGAGTGGAGTCGTTTTGAGAGGAGTTGAGTGGAGTGAGTGGAGTGGAGTTGTTTCGAGAGGAGTTGAGGCAAAGTGAGTGGAGTGGAGTTGTTTCAAGAGGAGTTGAGGCGAAGTGAGTGGAGTGGAGTTGTTTCAAGAGGAGTTGAGGCGAAGTGAGTGGAGTGGAGTCGTTTTGAGAGGAGTTGAGTGGAGTGGAATTTTTTCGAGAGGAGTTGAGGCGAAGTGAGTGGAGTGGAGTTGTTTTGAGAGGAGTTGAGGCGAAGTGAGTGGAGTGGAGTTGTTCTGAGAGGAGTCGAGGCGAAGTGAGTGGAGTGGAGTTGTTTTGAGAGGAGGCGAGGCGAAGTGAGTGGAGTGGAATTGTTTTGAGAGGAGTCGAGGTGAAGTGAGTGGAGTGGAGTTGTTTTGAGAGGAGTTGAGTCAAGGCAATTGGAGGTGAGATTAAGTGAGTGGAGCGGAGTCATTTCAAGACGAGTCAAGGCAAGGCGATTGGAGTTGAGGCAATGTGAGTGGCCGTAAATCAGGTAGATGATGGAGTCGTTTCGAGAGGAGTCAAGGTGAAGTGATTGGAGTGGAGTTGTTTCGAGAGGAGATGAGGTGAAGTGAGTGAAGTGGAGTCTTTTTGAGGGGTGTCTAGCTAAGGCGATTGGTGTTGAGGTGAAGTGAGTGGCCGTACATCAGGTAGATAATGGAGTCGTTTTGAGAACAGTTGAGGTGAAGTGAGTGGAGTGTAGTCGTTTTGAGAGGAGTTGAGGTGAAGTGAGTGGAGTGGAATTGTTTTGAGAGAAGTCAAGGTGAAGTGAGTGGAGTGGAGTTGTTCTGAGAGGAGTTGAGGCGAAGTGAATAGAGTGGAGTTGTTCTGAGAGGAGTTGAGGCGAAGTGAGTGGAGTGGAATTGTTTCGAGAGGAGTCGAGATGAAGTGAGTGTAGTGGACTTGTTTCGAGAGGAGTTGAGGCGAAGTGAGTGGAGTGGAGTTGTTCTGAGAGGAGTCGAGGCAAAGTGAGTGGAGTGGAATTGTTTCGCAAGGACTTGAGGCGAAGTGAGTGGAGTGGAGCCGTTCTGAGAGGAGTTGAGGCGAAGTGAGTGGAGTGGAGTCGTTTTGAGTGGAGTCGAGGTGAAGTGAGTGGAGTGGAATAGTTTCGAGAGGAGTCGAGATGAAGTGAGTGTAGTGGACTTGTTTCGAGAGGAGTCGAGGCGAAGTGAGTGGAGTGGAATTGTTTCGAGAGGAGTCGAGATGAAGTGAGTGTAGTGGACTTGTTTCGAAAGGAGTTGAGGCGAAGTGAGTGGAGTGGAGCCGTTCTGAGAGGAGTTGAGGCGAAGTGAGTGGAGTGGAGTCGTTTTGAGAGGAGTCGAGGTGAAGTGAGTGGAGTGGAGTTGTTTTGAGAGGAGTTGAGGCGAAGTGAGTGGAGTGGAATTGTTTCGAGAGGAGTCGAGATGAAGTGAGTGTAGTGGACTTGTTTCGAGAGGAGTTGAGGCGAAGTGAGTGGAGTGGAGCCGTTCTGAGAGGAGTTGAGGCGAAGTGAGTGGAGTGGAGTCGTTTTGAGAGGAGTCGAGGTGAAGTGAGTGGAGTGGAGTTGTTTTGAGAGGAGTTGAGGCGAAGTGAGTGGAGTGGAGTTGTTTTGAGAGGAGTTGAGGCAAAGTGAGTGGAGTGGAGTTGTTTTGAGAGGAGTTGAGGCAAAGTGAGTGGAGTGGAGTTGTTCTGAGAGGAGCTGAGGCAAAGTGAGTGGAGTGGAATTGTTTCGAGAGGAGTTGAGGCGAAGTGAGTGGAGTGGAGTCGTTTCGAGAGGAGTTGAGGCGAAGTGAGTGGAGTGGAGTCGTTTTGAGTGGAGTTGAGGCGAAGTGAGTGGAGTGGAGTCGTTTTGAGAGGAGTCGAGGCGAAGTGAGTGGAGTGGAGTCATTTTGAGAGGAGTCGAGGCGAAGTGAGTGGAGTGGAGTCGTTTTGAGAGGAGGCGAGGCGAAGTGAGTGGAGTGGAGTCGTTTTGAGAGGAGTCGAGGTGAAGTGAGTGGAGTGGAGTCGTTTTGAGAGGAGCTGAGGCGAAGTGAGTGGAGTGGAGGTGTTTTGAGAGTAGTCGAGGCGAAGTGAGTGGAGTGGAGTCGTTTTGAGAGGAGTCGAGGTGAAGTGAGTGGAGCGGAGTTGTTTTGAGAGGAGTCGAGGTGAAGTGAGTGGAGTGGAGTTGTTTTGAGAGGAGTTGAGGTGAAGTGAGTGGAGTGGAGTTGTTTTGAGAGGAGTTGAGGTGAAGTGAGTGGAGTGGAGTTGTTTTGAGAGGAGTCGAGGCGAAGTGAGTGGAGTGGAGTTGTTTTGAGAGGAGTCGAGGTGAAGTGAGTGGAGTGGAGTCGTTTTGAGAGGAGTCGAGGCGAAGTGAGTGTAGTCGTTTTGAGAGGAGTCGAGGCGAAGTGAGTGTAGTCGTTTTGAGAGGAGTCGAGGCGAAGTGAGTGGAGTGGAGTCGTTTTGAGAGGAGTCGAGGCGAAGTGAGTGGAGTGGAGTCGTTTTGAGAGGAGTTGAGGCGAAGTGAGTGGAGTGGAGTCGTTTTGAGAGGAGGCGAGGCGAAGTGAGTGGAGTGTAGTCGTTTTGAGAGGAGTCGAGGCGAAGTGAGTGGACTGGAGTCATTTTGAGAGGAGTCGAGGCAAAGTGAGTGGAGTGGAATTGTTTCGAGAGGAGTCGAGGTGAAGTGAGTGGAGTGGAGTCGTTTTGAGAGGAGTCGAGGCGAAGTGAGTGGAGTGGAGTCGTTTTGAGAGGAGGCGAGGCGAAGTGAGTGGAGTGTAGTCGTTTTGAGAGGAGTCGAGGCGAAGTGAGTGGAGTGTAGTCGTTTTGAGAGGAGTCGAGGCGAAGTGAGTGGACTGGAGTCATTTTGAGAGGAGTCGAGGCAAAGTGAGTGGAGTGGAATTGTTTCGAGAGGAGTCGAGGCGAAGTGAGTGGAGTCGTTTTGAGAGGAGGCGAGGTGAAGTGAGTGGAGTGGAGTCGTTTTGAGAGGAGTCGAGGCGAAGTGAGTGGAGTGTAGTCGTTTTGAGAGGAGTCGAGGCGAAGTGAGTGGAGTGGAGTCGCTTTGAGAGGAGGCGAGGCGAAGTGAGTGGAGTGGAGTCGTTTTGAGAGGAGTCGAGGCGAAGTGAGTGGAGTGGAGTTGTTTTGAGAGGAGTCGAGGCGAAGTGAGTGGAGTGGAGTCGCTTTGAGAGGAGGCGAGGCGAAGTGAGTGGAGTGGAGTTGTTTTGAGAGGAGTCGAGGCGAAGTGAGTGGAGTGGAGTTGTTTTGAGAGGAGGCGAGGCGAAGTGAGTGGAGTGGAGTCGTTTTGAGAGGAGGCGAGGCGAAGTGAGTGGAGTGGAGTTGTTTTGAGAGGAGGCGAGGCGAAGTGAGTGGAGTGGAGTTGTTTTGAGAGGAGTCGAGGCGAAGTGAGTGGAGTGGAGTCGTTTTGAGAGGAGGCGAGGCGAAGTGAGTGGAGTGGAGTCGTTTTGAGAGGAGGCGAGGCAAGGCAAAGCGAGGCTAGAGGAGTTGAGGTAGCCAAGGTTCCTTTAAATTGCGTATGTGTATATGTATTTGTGTTTGTCTGTGTGTGTGTTTGTGAAAGTGCATGTGTGTGAGAAATTGCGTGTGTGTGTGTATGTTTGTATGTGTTGTGTGTGTGAGTTTGTGCGTATTTGTGTTATGTACTGTGTGTGTGTGTGAGAGAGAGAGAGAAAGTGCGAGAGAGAGTCTGAATACGTGTGTATTTGTGTGTCTGTTTGTTTTTCTGTGTGTGTGTGTGTGTTGTGTTTTGTCCGTGTGTGTAATTGTGTTGAGTTTTGTCTGTGTTATCTTTTCAGTGTGTGTGTGTGTGTGTGTGTTTGTGTGTAGGTGTGAGAGCTTTCTCCAGTCGGTGGGTTGTGGTGAAGTGAGCAGGAAACAGAGGCATGTTGACTTTCACGCCACACACATACACACACACACAGAGAGAGAGAGAGAGAGAGAGAGAGAGAGAGAGAGAGAGAGAGAGAGAGAGAGTTACAGATAGAAGGAGAGAGAGGGAGAGCGTTAGAAAGAGAGAAAGAGAGAGCATTAGAGAGAGAGAGAGAGAGAATTACAGATAGAAGGAGAGAGGGAGAGCATTGGAGAGAGAGAGAGACAGAGAGAGAGTGAGAGATATACAGATAGAGGGAGAGCATTGGAGAGAGAGAGAGATACAGATAGAGGGAGAGAGGGGGAGAGCGTTAGAGAGAGAGAAGGAGAGAAAAGGAGAGTGTTAGAGAGGGAAAGAAAGAGAGTGTTAGAGGGTGTTAGAGAGAGAGAGGGAGAGAGAGCGTTTTAGAGAGAGAGGGAGAGAAAGAGAGTGTTAGAGAGAGAGAGAGAGAGAGAGAGAGAGAGAGAGAGAGAGAAAGCTCTGAGCTGCTGAGGCCTGGCATTTACTATTCTATGAGGACCTCATTTTCAGTTTAAACTGACCCTCACTCCTCTGGTGGACTGTTGGCAGTGAGAGTACACACTGGGCTCATGTGCAGCTGCTCCACAGTGCCCCCCTCAGCCCGGACCCCTGTGTAGAGATGACACACACTGTGTGTAAGGCAGTAAAGGTTGAAGTGTACAGTAGTTGAAACAGTCATTACAGGGGTGTCCCACCCTGGTGTCAGGAATGATGTGTGTAACACACACCTCTGACCGCATGGACCACTGGGGCAGGGGCAAGATTTTGTGACAGTGAAGCGTGATCTCACACACACACACACACACACACACACACACACACACACACACAACCTGCTGCTACAACTGTCTACCTGATGTAAGGATGGGGTGAGGGATTGGATTAAAACTAGGAGGTTCAGTGGTAAAGTTTAGGATTTAGACCTAGAATTTACGGCTAGGGTTAGGATTTAGATCTAGGGTTTTGGCCTATTCTGAAAGTTAGTTCTAGTGTTAGAACTCGGATAAGGGTTTAAGTTTAGTGTTAGGGCTAGATTTGTGTTTAGTTTTAGAGTCAGTTCTAGTGTTAGAGCTAGGATTAGGGTTTAGAGTTGGTTTTAGGTATGATTTAGGGACAGAGTTATCATTAGGGTTTAGGGCTTGGGATAGGACTGAGTGCTAGTTTTAGGGTTTATGTATAGTGTTAGGGTTTAGTGCTAGTCTTAGGATTTGGGAAAGGGATATGGTTTAGGGCTAACCTCAGGGTTAAGTTTGGGATTAGGTTCAGGTTTACTATGACATCACAATCAAAGAAGGTAAAGGTCTTTCACCCATCCAGCCTTTACTCAACGGCTCAGAAGGGCCCCCAGCCCAGGGCTGAGACGTATGAAGACGGTGGATCAACACATCACAATAAACATGCATGTCAAAAACAACAACAACAACAACAACCAACAGTCAACAACAATCAACAGCAATCGACAACAACAACACTCAACAATAAACAACAATAAAAAACAATAATCAACAACATCAACAATCAACAACAAGAACAATCAACAACAACATTCAACAATCAACAACAACACTCAACAATCAATAACATCAACAACAATCAACAACAACACTCAACAATCAATAACAATAAACAACAGCAAAACTCAACAATCAACAACAATAAAAAAACACTCAACAATCAACTACATCAACAACAACACTAAACAATCAACAACAAGAACAATCAACAACAACACTCAACAATCAACAACAATCAACTACATCAACAACAACACTAAACAATCAACAACAAGAACAATCAACAACAACATTCAACAATCAACAACAATCAACAACATCAACAACAACACTCAACAACAACAACAATAATCAACAACAACACTCAACAATCATCAACAACAACACTCAACAACAACAACACTCAACAATCATCAACAACAACACTCAACAACAATCAACAACATCAATAATCAACAACAACACTCAACAATCAACAACATCAACAACAACACTCCACAATAATCAACAACAACACTCAACAACAATCAACAACAACACTCAACAATCATCAACAACAACACTCAACAACAACATCATCAACAACACTCAACAATCAACAACAACACTCAACAACAATCAACAACAACACTCAACAATCATCAACAACAACAACACTCAACAATCATCAACAACAACACTCAACAATCAACAACATCAACAACAACACTCCACAATAATCAACAACAACACTCAACAACAATCAACAACAACACTCAACAATCATCAACAACAACACTCAACAACAACATCATCAACAACACTCAACAATCAACAACAACAACAATCAACAACAACACTCAACAATCATCAACAACAACACTCAACAACAACATCATCAACAACACTCAACAATCAACAACAACACTTAACAACAATCAACAACAACACTCAACAATCATCAACAACAATCAACAACAACAATAATCAACAACAACACTCAACAAACAACAACATCAACAACACTCAACAACAATCAACAACAACACTCAACAACATCAACAACAACACTCAACAACAATCAACAACATCAACAACAACAATAAAAAAGCATTAATTCTAGATACGATCTGGGCTCTGGGACGGTCAGTCAGCAGGCTTTTAAAAAAACACCCACAGCTTCTCTTGTGTCTGTTTCCTTTTCTTGGTGTGATTGTGTGTGTGGGGGAGGGGGTGTTCTTATTCTCTCTAGCTCCATGTCCTTTCAGACCCACACTGTGGAGTTGTTCTTCTCACAGGGACCAATATGGCTCTAATGCGTCCCACTTCCTCCGCTGCTTGTAATGAGATTTCAGATTTGAGGTGTCCCCTGTCTCTGTGTGTGTGCCGTCTCCTGTCTGATGACCTCAGATGACCCAGCTGGAGGAGGACGGGCTTTACCTAATGTGTGTTCACCCAAAGAACTGATGGGCTTGCTCTGATGCACCAACAGAACATGGTGGTAGGCCTCACAACGCACATTGATAGGTTGTCACACACACGCATGCATGCACACACACACAAACACACACACATACACACACACACACACACACACACACACACTTGCTTCTTGTCTTGCAGAAAAGTGACACTTCAAACTTCACCACAATGCTCAAAATAACTACTGGTTCAAAGGTGGGACTGCACACACACACACACACACACACACACAGACAATAGAAGGAAGCCAAACTGAACTTCACACTTAAGCTCTGTGAATGCTTTAACTCTTGTTTTCTTGCAGGCCCCCGCTGCATCTCTGACACTCAGCCAGGCGCTTTATTCAGAGACGTTTTATAGGAATTAAAAAAAGACAGTTTTAATATTTCTACCACGCCTCAGACCACTGTAGCTCCAGATCACCACCAAAGAGACATTGCAGTCAGAGCTGGACCTTTGGTTTGGGTCATAAAGGTCAAAAACAGCTTCAAAATCAAACCTGATTACCTGGACACTCATTTCTCTTAGCACATCTATGTGATTCCCCATAGTATGTTAGGACCAAACTACTATTTTGGCCACATTTACAAATTTGAAGCTTGTAATGGACATCCCAGATGTTTTATTTGGGTCTTCTCGTAGACATTGTCACATTTTCTTTCACACCTGGATCTTTACTGTAATTTTGCAGTAACCCCTTCAGTAACAATGCTGAAGTACAGCTGCTACTCTACAGTTCTAACAAAATGGATCATAACATGCCTAATCCAAACACATTATCACATTCAGAGGCTTATCTAGAACACCCAGAAGGTTCTAGATTGATGCCTAGAGATGCTTTCCTTCTCATAATCTGTATTTGCTTGGATCCCTTGTTAATTCTTCATAACGTTGGTGGTTATTTGATGATATCAGCCTTTCAGTTCCTGAAGTCCTGACCAATAGGAGTGAGTCGAAATGAATCTACCCAGATATCACAGAGACAAAAATGCCGATTGGACAATGAGGATTGGACATTAACCCTTGGTTTCCACTCAGAATTCGAGTATTAGCTTGTTAGCCTCGTAGCTCCAGTGTAAAACTAAGGAAACCCCAAACATCCCACTCTCAGGGTAAAAGGGGGGTAAATCTTTGGCGAACCAGCGCTTCCGTGCGGTCCCGGGGTCCCGAGCAGGTTTTCTTCTCCTGCTGCTGTGTGCCTCACCCACTGTGTGTGAGTGTGTTTGTGTGTGAGCCCCTCAGAGTGGGGTGGATGGGTTGCCAGGCCCTCGGCAGGGGGTGGTGGAGTCAGGTTTGGGACAGAGCCCCACTCCCCGGGGGGTAACAGAACACAGCCCAGCACCACAGGGGGGCAACAGAACACGGCCCACAGCCAGGGTCCAGTGCAAGACGGGCCCATCTGCCCCAGAGAGCAGTGCATGCCCACTGTAACACACACAGCCAACACCTCGTTTACTACACACACAAGTTCAACAAAGGAACGCTCACGGTTTCCCCCCGGCGCCACCCCCTCACTCGACTCAGGGGTCCAACGGCCGCTCCTGTAGCGCTGAGCTGGGGCTATGAAGCTAACAACCCCCTTTGCTTTGACAGCAGGAGGCTTTCAAGTCCCCCTTTTCTCCAGACTTAGTAAGCACTCCATAGTCACTACAACCCTGAACTTAACCCTAACTCTGATCTTCACACTAACAGCAGGCCAGATGTGGTCGGGGATTGAATTTTTCAATCCTTTATCATTGCACAAAGACACGCTTCATCTTTGATGTGTGAGGTATGTGATGAAATATTTAGTAAAGTATTAGTAGAGTGTGGCTAGAGTTAGTAAAATATTAGCTGAGTGTTAGTAGAGCTTTTTGAAATAGGAATTAATATTAATTAATAAGTGCTAATGGAGCATTGGTGAAATACTAGAAAGTATTTGTAGAGTATTATTACCAAAGCAATCCTAATGCAGTATAAGCAACAGAAATTGTGAAATATCAGTGCAGTTTTAGTGGAGAATTAGGGCAGTATTAAAATATTATAGAAATATTAGAGGAATATTAATGCAACATAAATGAGGGTCTAGTGAAATATTAATCTAGTATTAGTGAAGTGTCCATGGAGCATTGGCGAAATATTAATGGAGTATTAAATAATTATACTGGAGTATGCATGGAGTATTCCATTATTACCGATATGTTTTAAGTATTAATGGAGTATAATAGAAATATTACTAATATTTGAGTGTGAATAAAGCATTAATGAAGTTTTAATATATTACTGATTTGTCACTAAACTATTAGTGAGTTATTAGCATATTACTAGTAAAGTAACAGTGGAGTACACATGGATCATCAGTGGAGTATTAGTAGAGTATGAGTGAATTTTTAGTTCATTATTTTTTTCCATATATTTGTGAATAAATGGAGGAGTATGGAAAAGTATTAAAGTATTAGTGAATTATAATTATTTAAGTATTTATAATATTTAAGTATTTAAGTTAAATATTTAACAAGTATTAGTATATTATTAGTAATTAATATGTGTAAAACTGAAACATTACTGGATAAATTAGAGGGTATTTGTAAATTATTAACAAAAAATTTGCTAGTTTTTTTTCTAGCATTAGTGATATTTTGTGGACATTTTGCAATACATCAATGTGTCATTAGTGAAGTATTAAAGAAGTATTTGTGTAGTATTGTGTAGGAGTGTTGGGAACTCTTAATATATTAATAAAATATTTGGATTGTTATTAAATTGTTTGTGTATTATTGTCGATGTTTTAATTAGCATTAATATAATATTTGTGCAGTGTTAGTGAAGAATTAGTGTGGTATTCTTGAAATTAATGTTAACTATAACTAATAACTATAATAATTTATTCAGGCACAGCTGGTCAATAGGAGGCGCTAGGGCACTACACTCCTTAGTGGAAATATAATCAACTACATGTTGGAGATGTGAGTCTGTTACAAATGAAAAATAAAGTGTAAATATAAAATACATTGTGAAATGGGAGCATACATTTTTTCTGTTGGAGCACAGCCAATCAGAATCTTTCCCTGAGAGAAAATACACACATAGTAACATAAATTTAACCAATCAGCATCTTCAAACCTGCACTGGCAAAATAACACTCTCAATTTACTTAATTTAAGTAGGTCAAAAAAACCCATACAAACTCAATCATCTACATCCAGATGTGAAAGTTGAGAATGATCACGTTACACAGAGTTTAACTCCGGATGTAGATTGTTTAATTTCATGTCACCATTTGCCATAATAATTAAGCACATTCGAAGTGTAATTTTTTACAGTGGGACGCCTCAGGGGCACATCATCTCTCGCCCCAAGCAGAGTCAGTCAGTGACACACATACAGCACTTTAGAAATTTCAAATATTGTCTATAATTGTTGTTGTTGATATATCAGAGTGTTTCTGAAGTGGCCTGTAATGTGATTATATATATGTATAGTGTAATGTGCCTTATATCTGAGAGCATTAGAGTTTATGATCATATTAATAAATAATGGGTTATGTCTCAGAGCGAGGGAATGCTAAATTGTATTTGGACGATTGTACTTGAATTAAATTGAAGTTAGTGTAGTGCAGTGCCACTGAGATATTGCTGTAGTGTTTATGACACATCAGTGTAGTATTAAAGGAGTAAATATCAACAGGGATTTGGTCCTGAACTTGACCTGAGACCTTTAGCCTTTAGTGTTTAGCCTTTAGCATTAGAGAAGATTTAAAGCTGAACTCAGCCGTGGGCGTCAGACACACAGCGAAAGGCCAACGACCCCTGACTTCAGAGAGAGAGAGAGAGAGAGAGAGAGAGAGAGAGAAAATAAAAGATAGACAGAGAAAAAGAGAGAGAGAGAGACAAAGAATAAAGGATAGAGAAAGAGAGAGAGTGGGCGAGCAGGTGTTGGAAGTGTTTCTAACTTTGATCTTTGTCCATAAGGGTATATTTAAGTATATGTGTGTGTGTGTGTGTGTGTGTGTTTGTGTTTGTGTGTGTGTGTTTGTGTGCAGGTGAGGCAACCATCAGTTATCAAGCCACCAAATCTCTCAACCCACACACGCACACACACACGCACACACACACGCAAACACACACACAGCAGTGCTCTCCTTCTCCGTATCATCAGTTATCAAACCACGAAAACCCACAGTACACCTCTTTATTTTGCTCTCTTTCTCTTTCTACCTGAATTCTCCCACTGCTCTGTGCTCTCTCTCTCTCTCTCTCTCTCTCTCTCTCTCTCTCTCTCTCTCTCTGTCTTACCTCTCTTCAATTATTTTATTTAGATTTACAAAACATTTTAGAAATCAAGAGTTAAAGGAGGAAACAGGACACACTGTGTGTGTGTGTGTGTTTCTGTGTGTGTGTGTGTGCTTGTGTTATGTGAGTTGGTTGTGTAATTTGATATAAGGCCGTGTTTGAAGGTGTTAAACCGTGTTCTACAGAAAAAGAGAAGTGTGTTTTCAAAAACACTCGCTCATTCCCTGAGGAAGGGTGGAGTGTGTGTGTGTGTGTGTGTGTGCATGTATTTACTGTGTAGAAAAAGGCCTGAAAAAGCAGATATATTTACATAGAGTGTTAAAACCACACTGACCCTCCCTCTCCACACAAACTGCTCAAACTGACCGTTAGGAAAGTTCAGGTCTCACACTTCAGCGTCGTGTGGAAGACAGCCCTGTGTCTTTATCATTTCCATTTTTATATTCAGTCAAAATTCGGACACCTCCGGCCCTACAACCTGTGTTTCTTTTATGTAGATTATCTGTGAAAAGAGAGTACAAAGGAGCATACCGCATGAGGCTTTAACTCAAACCTTAATGGAACAAGGGCTACTTTAAATGTTTTTGAATCTTGCACATTTACTGAATCCACTGAGTTTACTGAATCCACTGAGTTTACTGAATCAACTGACATTACTGAATCCACTGAGTTTACTGAATCCACTGAGTTTACTTAATCAACTGAGTTTACTGAATCCACTGAGTTTACTTAATCAACTGAGTTTACTGAATCCACTGAGTTAACTGAATCCACTGAGTTAACTGAATCCACTGAGTTTACTGAATCCACTGAGTTTACTGAATCAACTGAGTTAACTGAATCCACTGAGTTAACTGAATCCACTGAGTTTACTGAATCCACTGAGTTAACTGAATCCACTGAGTTTACTGAATCCACTGAGTTAACTGAATCCACTGAGTTTTCTGAATCCACTGAGTTTACTGAATCCACTGAGTTAACTGAATCCACTGAGTTTACTGAATCCACTGAGTTAACTGAATCCACTGAGTTTACTGAATCAACTGACATTACTGAATCCACTGAGTTTACTGAATCCACTGAGTTTACTTAATCAACTGAGTTTACTGAATCCACTGAGTTTACTTAATCAACTGAGTTTACTGAATCCACTGAGTTAACTGAATCCACTGAGTTAACTGAATCCACTGAGTTTACTGAATCCACTGAGTTTACTGAATCAACTGAGTTAACTGAATCCACTGAGTTAACTGAATCCACTGAGTTTACTGAATCCACTGAGTTAACTGAATCCACTGAGTTAACTGAATCCACTGAGTTTACTGAATCCACTGAGTTTACTGAATCCACTGAGTTTACTGAATCCACTGAGTTAACTGAATCAACTGACATTACTGAATCCACTGAGTTTACTGAATCCACTGAGTTTTCTGAATCCACTGAGTTTACTGAATCAACTGACATTACTGAATCCACTGAGTTTACTGAATCCACTGAGTTTTCTGAATCCACTGAGTTTACTGAATCCACTGAGTTTACTGAATCCACTGAGTTTACTGAATCAACTGAGTTTACTGAATCCACTGAGTTTACTGAATCAACTGAGTTTACTGAATCCACTGAGTTTGCTGAATCAACTGAGTTTACTGAATCCACTGAGTTTACTGAATCAACTGAGTTTACTGAATCCACTGAGTTTACTGAATCAACTGAGTTTACTGAATCCACTGAGTTTGCTGAATCAACTGAGTTTACTGAATCCACTGAGTTTACTGAATCAACTGAGTTTACTGAATCCACTGAGTTTACTGAATCCACTGAGTTTACTGAATCAACTGAGTTTACTGAATCCACTGAGTTTACTGAATCAACTGAGTTTACTGAATCAACTGACATTACTGAATCAACTGAGTTTACTGAATCCACTGAGTTAACTGAATCCACTGAGTTTGCTGAATCCACTGAGTTTACTGAATCCACTGAGTTTACTGAATCCACTGAGTTTGCTGAATCAACTGAGTTTACTGAATCCACTGAGTTTACTGAATCAACTGAGTTTACTGAATCCACTGAGTTTACTGAATCCACTGAGTTTACTGAATCAACTGACATTACTGAATCCACTGAGTTTACTGAATCCACTGAGTTTAATTAATCAACTGAGTTTACTGAATCAACTGAGTTTACTGAATCCACTGAGTTTACTGAATCCACTGAGTTTACTGAATCCACTGAGTTTGCTGAATCAACTGAGTTTACTGAATCCACTGAGTTTACTGAATCAACTGAGTTTACTGAATCCACTGAGTTTACTGAATCAACTGAGTTTACTGAATCCACTGAGTTTACTGAATCAACTGAGTTTACTGAATCAACTGACATTACTGAATCAACTGAGTTTACTGAATCCACTGAGTTAACTGAATCCACTGAGTTTACTGAATCCACTGAGTTTAGTGAATCCATTGAGTTTACTGAATCCATTGAGTTTACTGAATCAACTGAGATTACTGAATTAACTGAGTTTACTCAATCCATTGAGTTTACTGAACCTGTTTCTGAATCTACTGAATTTATTGTAACCTTAAGTTACCTAAATTCCAAACTACCTTAAAAATTGGAGCTAAATAAATTCTGTGCTAACATTTCGGGGTAATTGTACTTATATTTTGGTGTGTTTCTTTTATGTAGATTATCTGTGAAAAGAGAGTAAAAAGGAGCATACCGCATGAGGCTTTAACTCAAACCTTAATGAAACAAGGGCTACTTCAAATGTTTTTGAATCTTGCACATTTACTGAATCCACTGAATTAACTGAATCCACTGAGTTTATTGAATCCACTGAGTTTTCTGAATCCACTGAGTTAACTGAATCCGCTGAGTTTACTGAATCCGCTGAGTTTATTGAATCCACTGAGTTTTCTGAATCAACTGAGTTTACTGAATCCACTGAGTTAACTGAATCCGCTGAGTTTACTGAATCCGCTGAGTTTATTGAATCCACTGAGTTTTCTGAATCCACTGAGTTAACTGAATCCGCTGAGTTTACTGAATCTGCTGAGTTTACTGAATCCGCTGAGTTTTCTGAATCCACTGAGTTTTCTGAATCAACTGAGTTAACTGAATCCACTGAGTTTACTGAATCCACTGAGTTTACTGAATCAACTGAGTTTACTGAATCCACTGAGTTAACTGAATCCACTGAGTTTACTGAATCCACTGAGTTTACTGAATCCACTGAGTTAACTGAATCCACTGAGTTTTCTGAATCCACTGAGTTTACTGAATCCACTGAGTTAACTGAATCCACTGAGTGGACAATTAAACCTGGAATTAAGTGAACTCAGGTCTACCATAAATGTAGTATAAGCTAGTTTAAAGTTTTGAGTAAACTGAAATCTGGACTACCTTAAAACTCTCACACTGAAACCTTGGCTACATTTAATTCTGGAGGTAACAACTGGGGGATAACTTACACAAATGATTGCCAAGTCACCGCGCACAACTGTGAATTGTGATTGGCTGGAAGATATGCATCACAAATTGTGGCCCAATAAGTTAATGATCTGTGGACATAACCGTAAATTATAAAAAAGAGCTGCAACTTCTAATGCTTTTCTATGGCCCCTCTAGTGCCCCCTTGCTGCCCCCAGTTTGAGAACCGCTGCCTTACACACCTTACACCAACTGTGGGTAAACTTAAAACGTCACTGTGAAGTGAGCTGAATGTCAGTCTACTCTAAAAATGAAATGTATTTGGAGCTAGCCGAACTCAGCACTGCCTTAAAAGGAGAGTTAACTGAACCCTGAACTACAAACACCATCTTTAGCCCCACACCGTGACGGATGTAATGTTTTGGTCAGAGGGTCTCCAGATCTCATGTCCGTAGAGTGTTCCTGGTGTGCAGTGGTCAGTACTGACCCAAAGTGGTCTGAGACAGGACGAGTGGTGAGCAGAGACAGGCGCCTGGATGCCCCACAGACCACACAGGTCAGAGTTGTCCTGGGCGCATCAGGGGTACCCATGCGGTATTAAGCAGGTGGTTTTAATGTTATGGCTGTATAAAAAAAGGACTCCAACAGTGGGTGGTGCTCATTATCTCAGATGAATTAGCTCAGCAGCACGAGAGAGTAAGAGGTCATTCTGCCACACACACACACACACACACACACACACATACACACACACACAGAAATAATACACAAACAATTCTCAGTCACACTCACTATACCACTTATCTGCTCTGAAAGTGAGTTCATTTACCACAGAGCACACACACACACACACAACACTCTTCCTTTCTCCCTCCGTCTGGTTCTTTTGTTCCTCCTTGTGTTCTCCGTTTTCAATGCACTGACAGACGTCTGGGCCTCAGTGGAGCTCTGACCCAGCTGTTATTAACAGTGATCCACCATCTCATTCTTTTTAACACAGCGTCTGTGTCACTCTCGAATCACATGGAAATTTAAACACAGACTTTGACAAACCATGGAAGTTCATATCTGTTTCTCCTGGGCCTGGAGTGAGGGCAGTGCTGTCGGCCTTGTCTCCCTTTATATTTTGGAAATGTGGAGAGACAGTTGTCATTGAAAATTACTAGGTGGTCACTATGGTATTCCAGGTAGTTGCTAGTCAGCTGCTTAGCTGTTACTATGATATTACAAGAGGTTACTAGGAAGTTGCTTATCTTGTTGTTATGGTATTCCAAGTGATTGCTAGTGAGTTGCTAAGTTGTTACTATGGTATACCAAGTGGTTGCTAGAGAGTAGCTAGGTGATTTGTATGGTATTCCTCAAGGTGGCTAATGAGTTGCTAGGTGGTTACTTTAATATATAACAGGTAGTTGCTAAGTTGCTACAATGATATACAAAGTGGTTACTAGGGAGCTGATAGGTGGTTATTATGGTATAACAAATGGTTTCTAGGAAGTTGTTAGGTTGTTACTATGGTATTCCAAGTGGTTGCGAGGGGTTGATAGGTGGTTACTATGGAATTCCTCTAGGTTTTTAATGAGTTATTATGATATTCCATGTAGTTGTTAGTCCATTGTTAAGATGTTACTATTATAAACCAAGCAGTTACTAGGAAGGTTCTATGTCATTATTATGGTATTTCAAGTGTTTTCCAGGGAGCTGCTAGGTGGTAACTATGGTATTCTATGTGCTGGCTAAGGACTTACAAGGCAGGAGCTAAATCAATAGTAGATGAAAAATGGTGTCTGTGTTATCTATTGTGGTTGCTATAGTGTTGCTGAGACATGGCTAGCAAGTTATTATGCTGTCCCAGATGGGTGCTAAGGAATTGTTTGGTAATTGTTAAGGTCTCACTTGTAGGTGCTACTTGGGTAGTATGATACCTAAGGTGGTGGCTAAGTTTTAGCTAGGTGGTTACTGTAGTATTCCACAATGAATTCCACTTTAACAGCATGGAGTAATGCTTCATACACTAGAATAGGAGATACCAGTCTATACTAAAATCAATAAAACCCTCTATACACTAGAATAGGAGCTATCAATTTAGACACCGCCTCATTAATCACTCTATGCACCAGGATATGAGTTGAAATGAAGTTTCTCATCATGAAGCTGGAGCTTGAGGAGATGAAATGTTTCTGAAGTTCAGTCTCAATTCTTGGGAATGTGTGATTGATTTCGAGTTTTGGAAAATGGTGAATGCCTCGAGGACTAGAGCGAGAAAGTTGTCAGATGTTAAAAAAAACAACACAAACCTGCCTGAAGTGGAGGCGCACTCAACGCTGCGGCGATATGCAAAACAAGTTTCAATGAAACAAAGCTGTCAAAGGCTCAAAATAGCAAAGAGTGAAGATTGACAGATAAAGGCAGAGAGAGGAAGAGTGTGTCAGTGTATCTTTCACCATCGTGTACAGTATCTCTGGCGTGAAAGTTGTGGTCAAACTGCAATTCTCCAGACTGGAGTCAGAAAAGACTGCACTCTCCGCTGTCTCGGTGCATACACTCTGAAAGAGGTGGAGCTGTTTTAGGGGAAGAACCAAACCAAACTGCTCGGACATTAGATCCAGACTTATTTCAACACCAATATTAATTCATCTCCACTATCAATGTGAACTCTTAAGTCCACAGATAAGGGCCCCTATGTTACATCTACAAGGTCAGTCCCTACAGACCAGGATCAAAAGAGGGGTCTAGGGGCTTAAAGTTGGGACCATAGGTCAGGTTCAGGCAGCACCAGTAGATCCCACGCAGGCCTAGAAGGTTAGAGACAGGGGTAACAACCTGGACCAGTATTTTATAGATCACATGGCCATAGGCAGGACATGTTACATGTTACAGAACTTGACTAGAACTTACAGACAGGACGCAAGGTTAAAGACAGGACCAGAACTTAAAAACAGGACGCAAGGTTATAGACAGGACCAGATCTTATGGACAGGACCAGATCTTATGGACAGGACCAGAACTTAAAAACAGGACGCAAGGTTATAGACAGGACCAGATCTTATGGACAGGACCAGATCTTATGGACAGGACCAGAACTTACAGACAGGGTGCAAGGTTATAGACAGGACCAGATCTTACAAACAGGACCAGAACTTACAGACAGGATGTAAGGTTATAGACAGGACCAGATTTTATTGACAGGACCAGAACTTACAGACAGAATGCAAGGTTATAGACAGGACCCCATTTTATGGACTGGACCAGAACTTACAGACAGGACGCAAGGTTATAGACAGGACCAGATTTTATGGACAGGACCAGAACTTACAGACAGGACTCAAGGTTATAGACAGTACCAGATCTTATGAACAGGACCAGAACTTACAGACAGGACGCAAGGTTATAGAGAGTAGACAGGACCAGCTTTTATGGACAGAACCAGAACTTACAGACAGGAAGCAAGGTTATAGACAGGACCAGATCTTATGGACAGGACCAGAACTTACAGACAGGACACAAGGTTATAGACAGTAGACAGTACCAGGTCTTATGGACAGGACCAGAACTTACAGACAGGACACAAGGTTATAGACAGGACCAGATCTTACAAACAGGACCAAAACTTACAGACAGGACCACAAAGTTCAGACAAGACAAGAACTTACAGACTGGCCACAAGGTTCAGACAGGACCAGAACGTACGGACAAGACCTCTAGGTTATAGACATGACCAGAACTTACGGACAAGCCTGCAAGGTTATAGACAGGACCAGAACTTATAGACAGGACTAGAATTTATAGACAGGACCAGAACTTACAGACAGGACTGCAAGGATATAGACAGGACCAGAACTTACCGACAGGGTCAGAACTTACAGACAGAACCAAAACTTACAGACAGGATCACAAAGTTCAGACAAGACAAGAACTTACAGACAGGACCACAAAGTTCAGATAAGACAAGAACTTACAGACAGGACCATAAGGTTCAGAAGTTATAGACAGGACCAGAATTTACACACAGGACAAGAACTTATAGACAGGACCAGAATTTACGGACAAGACTGCAAGGTTATAGACAGGACCAGAACTTACAGATAGGATGTAAGGTTATAGACAGGACCAGATTTTAATGACAGGACCAGAACTTACAGACAGGACGCAAGGTTATAGACAGGACCCGATTTTATGGACAGGACCAGAACTTACAGACAGGACGCAAGGTTATAGACAGTAGACAGGACCAGCTTTTATGGACAGAACCAGAACTTACAGACAGGAAGCAAGGTTATAGACAGGACCAGATCTTATGGACAGGACCAGAACTTACAGACAGGACACAAGGTTATAGACAGTAGACAGTACCTGGTCTTATGGACAGGACCAGAACTTACAAACAGGACACAAGGTTATAGACAGGACCAGATCTTACAAACAGGACCAAAACTTACAAACAGGACCAAAACTTACAGACAGGACCACAAAGTTCAGACAAGCCAAGAACTTACAGACAGGACCAGAATGTACGGACAAGACCTCTAGGTTATAGAAAGGACCAGAACTTACACACAGGACAAGAACGTATAGACAGGACCAGAACTTACGGACAAGTCTGCAAGTTTATAGACAGGACCAGAACTTACAAGCAGGACCACAAGGTTATAGACAGAGCCAGAATTCAGAGAGGCAGGACCAGAACTTACAGACAGGACTAGAATTTATAGACAGGACCAGAACGTACAGACAGGACTGCAAGGATTTAGACAGGACCAGAACTTACCGACAGGGTCAGAACTTACAGACAGAACCAAAACTTACAGACAGGATCACAAAGTTCAGACAAGACAAGAAGTTATAGACAGGACCAGAATTTAGAGGCAGGACAAGAACTTATAGACAGGACCAGAATTTACAGACTGGATCAACAGGTTACAGAGATCTTAGACCTTTACAGATTGCCTTGTGAGTAGCAGACAGTAACAGAAGGTCAGAGTCTGGCCTGAAAGGTTAAAGGTGAGATTAAACACATGCTACAGACAGGCTTGTTAAACCCCAGTGTCAGAAGGGCACAGAGAGAACCCTGACATTATAAACCAGACAGAGAACTTCAAGGTCAGAGTCAGTGGGTGCAGATTAAGTGGAGATTAAAATGAAGACTGGACATTTACAGACATGATCTGTAGTTGGAAATTGAAACCCCAGAGTGGTGAAAGGGTCAACAGTCTGAGATCCCCTTAACTGACAGGAAATTTACGGTCAGAGGGGAATGAAGGAACAGCCGTGTCTCCTCCCTCAGCATCCATTGCTGAGGTGCCCTCTCCCAGGCTCTGTAGTGGCAGCCTACTGCTCAAGGGGTGTTTGTGCTCATTGCCATTTGTGCACTTCCACACACATACACACACACACACACTGATGTGGCTTCTGTAAACAGGGGCTTACAAACAAAACCACAGTGCTACAGATAAAAAAAAGTTCACAGTTCTGACAAGAAGGGGACAAACAGGAGCAGCAAAGTGAAATGGTATCAGAAAAGCCCTCAGGGGTGGACCCTGTGACAACTGCTGTGTCGCTTCCACCAGAGCAGAATTTTACAGGTTCAAGTGTTTCCCAATGCCACTCCTGACTCCCCTCATCACCTAATTATCGAGCTCTTCATGAGTTTAAAGTGTGTATGTGCATGTGTCTGTGTGTGTTTGTGTAGTGCAGGGGGACTGCAGGAGCAGGCCTAGGAAACACCGGGGAACTTCACTTACAAGGAATTGATGCCGACTGGGGTCGAGCCCACTCACAACGCCTGATAATCACATCCTCCAATTAGTATCACTACTGAGTCTAATTAGTGAATCACCGCAGCCCATCTACCTTACCCATAATTCCACACACACCGACATTAACACAAGGTCAGCATTGTGGTCAGACACTGTCCACTGCTGAGTAGCCTATTCTGCTTAACGAGTTGAGACGTATATTAAAATGGTGTCATCTTTATAGAGATCTGGAGTTGTATATGGCGAGCATATTATTAGTGTAGACATTTCCGATGTTATATTTGATGTCAGGTATAGAAAATCCATTGAATGTGCTTTATGCAGCAGAGAAATAGCTGTTTCGGCTAATAAAATAGACCCAGTGACTCTCTAAAGTTTTGCATCTTCTACTGACTGCAAAGAATCACTACGACATGCCAAGTTTTACAAGCTAACTAATTAAAAATGAACTAATTGTTAAAACAGGGCGGCACGGTGGGGCAGCAGTTAGTGTCGCAATCACACAGCTCCAGGGGCTTGGAGGTTGTGGGTTCATTTCCCGCTCCGGGTGACTGTCTGTGAGGAGTGTGGTGTGTTCTCCCTGTGTCTGCGTGGGTTTCCTCCGAGTGCTCCGGTTTCCTCCCACAGTCCAAAAACACACGTTGGTTGGTGGATTGGCGAATCAAAAGTGTCCGTAGGTGTAAGTCTGTGTGTCTGTGTTGCCCTGTGAAGGACTGGTGCCCCCTCCAGGGTGTTTTCCCGCCTTGCGCCCAATGCTTCCAGGTAGGCTCTGGACCCACCGCGACCCTGAACTGGATAACGGTTACAGATAATGAATGAATAATTGTTAAAACACAGCATTTTACAATGCAAGATTTCAAATAATTATGTCTTTTACCTTTTATATATTTAATTTTCTAAAATGATCCAGGAAAGCTTGAGAAAAAGTGGTTCCTGTACGGTAAGACTGGAAACCAGAGTTGAAGTTGAAGGGTGAAGATATTATCTCTCACGATATGGGGGATGTATCAGTGACCACAGCATGGGTGACTAGCAGTTGTGAGCAGTTTCCACTGATATGGAGGCAAACACAGGGTATTTTAGGAAGTCCATGGTTATTTCAGCAGGAGAATGTCAGGCCTCATTGTGTACGTTATAACAACTTTGCTTCTTAGACACAGAGTGCATGTGTTTGAACGACCTGCCTGTGGTCCAGATCTGTGTCCTATGGGTCATCATGAAGAGGAGAATCAGGATATGATGACCAGGGACTGATGAGCAGCTGAAGTCTTGTATCAAGCCAAAATGAGCAAAAATGTCACTTGCAAAACTTTAAAAAGTGTTTTTCTCGGTTCCCAAAAGATTAAACGGTGTATTTAAATGGAAAAGTGATGTAACACAGTGGGATATACGTGTATATGTGTATATTTTTACAAAAAATAAAAATAAAATCATATTCAGTGAAAACTTTGGGAATCTTTTCTTTGCAGTTATGTCATTTAAAAATCACTTCAGGAGAATGATCAAATCTCAGATTCTTGTTTTTACAAACTGTGCCAGCAATTCTGGATTTAGCTTTTGAAGTTGAGGGATCTTATTATTGACATTCTCAGAGATTTCAAGTTGTTGAGACAAGACTTTCAACTTCTGTCCTGAACGCGGTCCTCCAGCGGGTGTTATTGCAGAAGACAGAGATGACAAAAGAGTGGAAGACAAATTTGAGTGGGGTTCAGAGAGCCACTGAGAGTTTGTGAGCTTCCTCAGTCAAATTACTTGGGTTTAATTAATGGAATGACTGCGCTCACACATCGTCGGAGGTGTCGGCAACACGTATATTTCTGTAAGATCTCCCCATATGCAGAGAGAGAGAGAAAGAGAGAGGGAGGGAGGGGTAGGAGAGAGACGGGGAGGGATAATCATCTCTCATGTGAGATGAGAACTCATTAATCAGAAGGAAAATGTTAAATTGCATCAGATTCAGTGGCCCTGACTCAGATGCACACGTTATCCTTATACAACCTGCCACGAGGCAGAGCTTATGTTATGGACCTGGTCTAGAACCTCTTGCTCAGGTAGAACCCAGATCAGCTCTGGATTACTGTGTCACTGCTACATTAGCGGTAGCTTCTTTCTCCCCGGGGCTCACCTGGCTGTCAGTCAAATCTGTGAAATGGGAATGTTAAAACAGGAAGAGTAAAACTCATTATCGCGTGTAACTCAGTGTTCAGGAGACACGCCCAGGCTTCGGGTTCGTGTGGGTGTTGTTTAAAGTTCGGCTCTGAGAAGCTCCTGCTGAATCACTTCCTGCTGATTCTGAGACTTTCAGGCTTTCATGCCGACCATGATTTCAGTTTTCACTCACTGACAGTGTTTATGATATTATAATCAGACTGCCATCAAATTCCACACCCCAGTTATAATCAGAATGCAGACAATAATCAGGCTGATTTCAGGCTTAGTGTGATTAGGCTCTTGAATCTGATGACAGTCTCACTGTGGTCCATAGTCTGATTAGGGTCTGTAGTATGATGGAAGTCCATATTAGGGTCTGTATTCTGATTAAAGTCTGTAATCCGAAGCCAAGCTAAAAAAACGTCTGATGAATCTAATGTAGTCTAATGTCAATCTCAATGGTCTGTAATCTCATATCAGTTTGATTAGGGTCTGTAGTCTGATGTCAGCCTCATTGTTGTCTGTAGTCTGATCTTGGTCTGTAGGCTGGTGTCAGTCTCACTGTGGTCTGTAAGCTGATGTCAGTATGACTGTGGTCTGTAGTCGAATGTCAGTCTCACTGTGGTCTGTAGTCTGATGTCAGTCTGACAGTGGTCTGTAGTCTGTTATCAGTCTGACTGTGGTCTGTAGTCTGATGTCAGTCTCATTGTGGTCTGTAGTCCGATGTCAGTCTGACTGTGGTCCGTAGTCTGATCTCGGCCTGTAGTCTGATATCAGTCTGACTGTTGTCTGTAGGCTGATGTCAGTCTCACTGTGGTCTGTAGTCTGATGTCAATCTGACTGTTGTCTGTAGGCTGATACCAATCTCACCGTGGTCTGTAGGCTGATACCAATCTCACCGTGGTCTGTAGGCTGATGTCAGTCTGACTGTTGTCTGTAGGCTGATGCCAATCTCACCGTGGTCTGTAGGCTGATGCCAATCTCACCGTGGTCTGTAGGCTGATGTCAGTCTGACTGTTGTCAGTAGACTGATACCAATCTCACCGTGGTCTGTAGGCTGATGTCAGTCTGACTGTTGTCTGTAGACTGATACCAATCTCACCGTGGTCTGTAGGCTGATGTCAGTCTCACTGTGGTCTGATGTCAATCTGACTGTTGTCTGTAGGCTGATGCCAATCTCAAAGTGGTCTGTAGTCTGATGTCAGTCTGACTATGGTCTGTAGTCTGATATCAGTCTGACTGTTGTCTGTAGTCGTATATCAGTCTGGCTGTGGTCTGTAGTCTGATGTCAGTCTGACCGTGGTCCGTAGTCTGATATCAGTCTGACTGTTTTCTGTAGTCTGATGTCAGTCTCATTGTGGTCTGTAGTCTGATGTCAGTCTGACAGTGGTCTGTAGGTTGATGTCAGCCTCACTGTGTTCTGTAGGCTGATGTCAGTCTGACAGTGGTCTGTAGTCTGATGTCAGTCTGACAGTGGTCTGTAGGCTGATGTCAGCCTCACTGTGTTCTGTAGGCTGATGTCAGTCTGACAGTGGTCTGTAGTCTGATGTCAGTCTGACAGTGGTCTGTAGGCTGATGTCAGCCTCACTGTGTTCTGTAGGCTGATGTCAGTCTGACTATGGTCTGTAGTCTGATATCAGCCTGACTGTAGTCTGTAGGCTGATGTCAGTCTGACTGTGGTCTGTACTCTGATGTCAATCTGACTGTGGTCTGTATTCTGATTACAGTCTATATTTAATGTAACATCTATTGCGGTATTAAAGCTGGTGGTTTAACAGACAGTGCAGGTCTGGAGCAGTTTTTCCTCGGAGACACATGATGTACAGCTCTTTTCGAAGGGCAGCCAATGCAGAGTCATCAGAGCTCAACACACTTGGAGGAGAACCCTAACACCAAAGGCAAAGACCTCTAAAACTGTGTCATTTAGGGTTTTCATTATCCCAGAGAGCATCTATAAGACCCCTTAGCCACAGACAGCTATCCCCTCTCAGACACTGGTTTACTGATAGAAAGAGGCTTCGACAGGGCCCGCTCTCCTGACAATAGGGACTACCTTGACCACTCTCAACCTCCTCCAAACCCAAAGTTTCTGGTGGTCTTGAAGACCTCACACTGCCTCAGTGGTGGTCTCCAGACCCAAAGGTGAAAGACAGCAGAGACGCAGCATGGCGTCCCCACCCTGAGACATCCTAAAGACAGGCAGAGAGACGGCGTGTGTATTTAGGTTTGATTGGCAGGTGTTATTGCTAAATTCACAAACACAGAGGACGGGGGGAAGATGTGGGACGCGGGGGATGTAAAATTAAACCGAGTGAGAGAACAAACCGAGCGAGGGAACAAGAACGAGGGAAGAAAAAAGAGAACGTGCAGCAATTTGGGAAAAGAGGTGAGAGGAAGAAAAAAGATCAGGAGGAGCGTGTGACTGGAGGAGAGAGAGAGAGAGAGAGAGAGAGAGAGAGAGAGAGAGAGAGAGAGAGAGAGAGAGAGATGAAGGAAAGAAAAAGACGTCGGATGAATCTGGACGTGGAGGACATTGCCGAGGCCTTGTGTGTGTGTGTTCACAGATGGAAGGGAATGGGAGGTGAGAAGGCCGGGTCAGGTTCCAGCTTGTGTGTGTGTGTGTGTGTGTGTGTGTATGTGTGTGTGTGTGTGTCTCATTTGGAGAATCTCATTCTCAGCTCCACATTGGAGAGAAGAAATCGAACCTGTCAGAGCCCTCGGGCAGAACACGGAGGTGTGGAAGAATCTACAGCTCAAGAAGGATCAGACACACACACACACACACACACACACACACACACACACATACACAGACTCGTTTTCATACAATGTTAGCACTGGATAGTACATACTGTACGTCCCTTGTGTGTTGTTGTGTCAACCCATGCAGGGAATTAAAAACCGATAAACATGATAGAGATATTACCTTTTGTTCATACAGTGACTGTATATATACATATATTATACAAGAGTCTACACAGAATCTGTAGGAAATACACATAAAGCCATAGTCACAGTCCAGCTCTGAGAAGGAGGCTGGGCCTGTGAGCTTAGCTAACATGGGAGGTCATTCTGACAACAAACAGAGGAGTTCAGACACAGACCGGAGTCCCAGAGAGGGGGCTTTAACATTCAGAAGACAGGCGCCCCACTGCAGGATGGAGAGGACTCGGTTATGCCTCACGGGCTGCATATGGCTGCAGCATCACCAGGGTCTGAGACCTTGAATCACGCCCTTCTCTAAACCCAAAGCCCCTGCGTGTCTTTGAGACCTCACACGTGCTCTGCGAGTCTCCCCGAGCATGAACCAGCACAAAGATATACCCACTCTAATCCCACCCCCCTGCCCTTCCCAGCACACAGGGAGCAGACCGATTCAAGACCGAATCACATCTCCAGCGTAGACTCTAATACTCCCAGAGTCCTCTACCTGACTCCAGCACTCTGGACCATGGGAGAACGGGCAGTGTACTGTCAGAGACCCAGAGAATGTGAGACACATCAGAGAAATGAAAGGATTCTGTGGTGGATTCAAGATTTCACATTTCAGAAACTGTAATCATTGATTTCATTAGTGAATATATATATATATATATATATATATATATAAATATATTATGTTAACTCCAAAATTAAGTGGAGCCGTGGTGCAGCACGTAGTGTCTCTGTCACAGCTCCAGTGACCTGGAGGTTGTGGGTTTGAGTCCCACTCCGGGTGACTGTCTGTGAGGAGTGTGGTGTGTTCTCCATGTGTCTGCGTGGGTTTCCTCCGGGTGACTGTCTGTGAGGAGTGTGGTGTGTTCTCTCTGTGTCTGCGTGGGTTTCCTCTGGGTGACTGTCTGTGAGGAGTGTGGTGTGTTCTCTCTGTGTCTGTGTGGGTTTCCTCCGGGTGACTGTCTGTGAGGAGTGTGGTGTGTTCTCCCTGTGTCTGCGTGGGTTTCCTCCGGGTGACTGTCTGTGAGGAGTGTGGTGTGTTCTCTCTGTGTCTGCGTGGGTTTCCTCTGGGTGACTGTCTGTGAGGAGTGTGGTGTGTTCTCTCTGTGTCTGTGTGGGTTTCCTCCGGGTGACTGTCTGTGAGAATTGGGGTGTGTTCTCCCTGTGTCTGTGTGGGTTTCCTCCGGGTGACTGTCTGTGAGGAGTGTGGTGTGTTCTCCCTGTGTCTGCGTGGGTTTCCTCCGGGTGACTGTCTTTGAGGAGTGTGGTGTGTTCTCCCTGTGTCTGTGTGGGTTTCCTCCGGGTGACTGTCTGTGAGAAGTGTGGTGCGTTCTCTCTGTGTCTGCGTGGGTTTCCTCCGGGTGACTGTCTTTGAGGAGTGTGGTGTGTTCTCCCTGTGTCTGTGTGGGTTTCCGCCGGGTGACTGTCTGTGAGGAGTATGGTGTGTTCTCCCTGTGTCTGTGTGGGTTTCCTCCGGGTGACTGTCTGTGAGGAGTGTGGTGTGTTCTCCCTGTGTCTATGTGGGTTTCCTCCGGGTGACTGTCTGTGAGGAGTGTGGTGTGTTCTCCCTGTGTCTGCGTGGGTTTCCTCCAGGTGACTGTCTGTGAGGAGTGTGGTGTGTTCTCTCTGTGTCTGTGTGGGTTTCCTCCGGGTGCTCCGGTTTCCTCCCACGATCCAAAAACACACTTTGGTAGGTGGATTTGAGACTCAAAAGTGTCCGTAGATGTGAGTGTGTGTGAATGTGTGAGTGTGTGTCGCCCTGTGAAGGACTGGCGCCCCCTCCAGGGTGTGTTCCTGCCGTGCACCCAGTGATTCTGGGTAGGCTCCAGGCCTGCTGCGACCCTGAACTGGATAAGGGTTACAAACAATGAATCAATGAACTTTCCAAAATTTTATTTCACTTGTTTAAATTTTTTGCTATTTATTATCAATTAAATAATCTGGCAACACTTTCTATGAAGTCCATATTTGTCTTTATAAATGTAGTTATAACTGTTTGTAACTTGGTAATGATGCTTTGTAAACATTAACTATAATAATAATATCTTATTAACTATAATAATGCTTCATAAGACTCTTATAATGAGTTATAATGAAATTATTTAACTTCACTATGCATAATAAAGCCTTTTGATTGGATAATGACCTGTGCAAAAAGCCTATACTATGTACTAACAAATATGAACAGATAAAAAATGTTTAACAAATCTCAGAGTGTTTAAATGTTTCAGAGAGATGTATATTTCACATTATTGTTTATTATAAATAAACATGAGGAAACCTTTACATGAAGCAATGGATTATAGCATTTTCAACGTGTTCAAAGTCCTTAGTATGTGTTCAAGTCATTATCCGTGTGAAAGACTTTCTAATGAACAGTGACTTGTACTTGATTATAAGGCATTATTGGAGTTTGTAAGTATAGTTACAAAGCATTATAACACATTACACAGAGTTATAAATGTTTATAAATACGCACTTCATAAAAGGTGTTAGAAATCATTTTTATTGTATTGTATATAATTTTAAAACATAGTGTAGTTTACATCATGCTCATATTACAGTACACAGAGGTAGTAGTAGTTGATGTAATACTCGTGTAATATTACAGTGTTTGCTTTATTTTAATAAATGAAAGAATATTTATCAAACACATTGTGTTTAGGAGTGTCATATATTCATTCATTAATCATAAGGCAATGTTAGTGATGACATCTAAGAGTAGTTTACTATGTTTGTTTATTCATCATTAATGTTTAACGAACATGTGCAGGATCTGGATAATTAATAGAATCATTCCTAATCAGATCTCACTTCACTTTATCCATGCCTTTAGTTAGTCATTAACTGAGACCTTACATAAACACACAGTGATGATTATTAACGACTCTTAACTACTGTCTTCCTCCTCTTATTGTTACTGATGTGATATGAATGGGAAAG
>NC_089803.1:6410926-6415926 GCF_029633855.1 Hoplias malabaricus | reverse complement strand
TCCAGAGCCACTTCACTGTCTCAAAAGACCCCAGACGGCTGTGGCAAGGCATCCAGTCCATCACAGACTACAAGCCATCCACTTCACTCAGCAATGCCAACATCGACTTACTCAACAAACTCAACATATACTTCAGCAGGTTTGATGAAACTAACACCACACCAATAACAAAAGCCCCTCTGAATCTGGATGATGAAGTACTTAGATTAGACCAAGCCAAAGTATGGACAGCCCTACACAGGGTCAACCCACGAAAAGCTGCTGGTCCTGACAACATATCAGGTTTTGTTCTTAGGGAATGAGCTGACCAACTGGCACATGTGGTTACTGACATCTACAGCACCTCCCTGAGCCAAGCCACTGTTCCCAAGTGTTTGAAGTCCACCACAATTGCCAAAAAAGTCACCTGTATCATCACTTAATGACTACCATCCGATTGCACTCACCCCCATCATAATGAAGCACTTTGAAAGGCTGGTCAAAGATCACATTACAGCAAATCTCCCTGCTACATTCGACCCACTCCAATTTGCATATCGCCCAAACCGATCAACAGATGATGCCATATCAGCAGCACTTCACTTGAGCTTGACTCATCTGGAGCAAAAAAAACCTCATATGTACAGATGCTTTTCATTGACTTCAGCTCCGCATTTAATGCAGGCATCCCCCAGCACTTGATAAAGAAGCTCACAAAGATAGGCATCAACACACCGCTATGCAACTATATAAGCACCAACACTGGGGTTCCTCAGGGCTGTGTTTTGAATCCCCTGTTGTTTACACTGATGATTCGCGACTGCTGTGCAAAGTACAGTTCCAACCATATCATCAAGTTTGCGGACGACACAACAGTGGTGGGCCTCATTAACAACAATGACGAGGTGGCCTATAGAGACGAAGTCAACCAACTGGTGGACTGGTGTGACAAAAACAACCTGATACTGAATGTCAACAAAACAAAAGAAATCACAGTTGACTTCAGGAGAAAACACACAGTTCACACTCCACTCATAATCCGCGGCAGCATCGTGGAATCTGTTAAAAGCACTAAGTTTCTGGGGGTTCATATTACAGACAACCTCAGTTGGACAAAACACACTACCTCTCTCATCAAGGAAGCACAGCAGCGCCTCCACTTCCTGCGAAGGCTGTGGAGGGCACATCTCTCCCCTCCTGTCCTCACCACCTTCTACAGGGGCACCATTGAGAGCATCCTTACTTGCAGCCTCCCTGTCTCGTATGTAAACAGTACAGCTGCAGACCAGAGGTCTCTCCAGAGAATGGTGAGAACAGCAGAGAGAATCATCAGTACCACACTCCCATTCATACACCAGCTGCACCAGTCACGATGTCTCAGCAGAGCCACAAGGATAGTCAAGGATCCTACCCACCCTGCACATGGACTATTCAAGCTTCTGCCCTCTGGGAAGCATTACTGCAGCATCCAGTGTAAGACTGCCAGACTCTGCAAGAGCCTCATCCCTCAGGCCATCAAACTTTTGAACTGTAAAAGCTCACACAATACATGCTGACAATTAAAATAAAAAACTCATCAACCTTATCTTGCTATAAATCCTTGTATACTATTTATACTACAATAATGCAGACGTGCAATATCTGATGTGCAATATATTCATATTTTATACAGCACAGCTTACATTCATTATTTACCTGATGTGCAATATTCATGTGCAATATTTTTCTGCTTCATATGTATATCACATTCTATGCGTATACCTATTTATTTATACACACTACCATTCCTTGCTGCTATTATTTAATTTCATAGATATAGTGCCTTATTCTGTGTAGTTGCATTGCCTATAGTTGATTGTGAGTATGTCTATTTAAATTACGTATTGTCTTATTTTGCCTAGCACATTGGAGTTTAGAGAACTGGAATCTCATTTAGCTGTGCACTGCTGTGTGTTGTCTAAATGACAATAAAGTTCACTTTGACTTTTGACTTTTTGAGAGTGAGACAGCCCCCAGGCTGAGAAAGTCCTGAGTGTGAGACAGTTCTGAGATTCAGACAGCCCTGAGTGCGAGACAGTCCTGAGATTCAGACAGCCCTGAGTGTGAGACAGTCCTGAGATTCAGACAGTCCTGAGTGTGAGACAGACCTGAGTGTGAGACAGCCCTGGGTGTGAGACAATCCTGAGATTCAGACAGCCCTGAGTGTGAGGCAGTCCTGAGATTCAGACAGTCCTGAGTGTGAGACAGACCTGAGTGTGAGACAGCCCTGGGTGTGAGACAATCCTGAGATTCAGACAGCCCTGAGTGTGAGACAGTCCTGAGATTCAGACAGTCCTGAGTGTGAGACAATCCTGAGATTCAGACAGCCCTGAGTGTGAGACAATCCTGAGATTCAGACAGCCCTGAGTGTGAGACAGACCTGAGTGTGAGACAGCCCTGGTTGTGAGACAATCCTGAGATTCAGACAGTCCTGAGTGTGAGACAGCCCTGACTGTGAGACAGTCCTGAACTTGAGAGGGTCCAGAGTGTGAGACAGCCCTGAGTGTGAGACAATACTGAACGTGAGACAGTCCTGAGATTAAGGCATCCCTGAGTGTGAGACAGTCCTGAGCATGAGACATGTCACATCTTGGCACTTTCTTGTTTGTTTTCCCCTTCCATGTGGCTCTGTCTGTTTGTTGTTATTCCTATCTCCGCCCTCGTTCCACTCTAGCTCCACCTTTGTTCCGCCTCCTTGTCATTGTCCTTCGTTATCTGTGTCAGGTGTTTCTTGTTAAGTTCGTGTATTTAGGTCCTCTTCCCTCACTTCCTGGTATCGGTCATTGTCATTTGTGTTGTTATACTCGTTCGTATTGTATCGTTTCCTTCCTTCTCCCTGTATAGTCAAGCCGTAGTCATTCGTGTTTGTGTTGTGGTGTTTGTGTTATGTCATTTGTAGTTTTGCTCTTTTCAAATCAAGTCGTGTCGTTTCGTTCTGTTTCCCAGTTGTTATATTAGTGTTTGTTTCTCGTTTCTCGTTTCTCGTTCCTTGTTCGGTCTCCTGCCTGTTTCATGCCCCAGTCTTGTAGTGTTGTTTCCTGTCCTTTCCTAGGTTTCTAAGTAATGTTATTTTGTGTCCCTCGTCAAGTTCGTATTGTTGTGTTATCTTTATAATAAATCTCTGTGTTGTAGCGAGTGTGTCCGCCTCCGTAAGTCCGCTCATCACCCCCCCGTGACAAGACACCTACCTTTTCTCTTCTCTTCTCTTGACCTTTTCCTTTGCTTTTGTTGTCTCTTCTCCTCCTTTCTTTTTTCTTTTCCTTTCTTTTTCCTCTTGGTTTGACTGTTGTTGGACTGTTGTATCTTCGGGGCTCAAATCAAATGCATGTTTGACCGTGTGAGGAGGTCTTCACAGTCTCTCACCTCAGACACACACGCACACACACACACACACACACACACACACACACACACACACACACACTCTTTGGCTGGAACCCCCAGAGCAACCCTAGTCTTTAAGGTCACCAACTTTGACCAGAGAGTGAGGAAGAGAGAGGACACTCTGTCTATCCATCCTTCCACTGTGAGAAGCACAGTTCACACTCTGGGTCTGAAAGGATGGAGAGAATCTGCAGGTGGACTGACAGCCCCAAAGGCCTGACCCCAGCCTCACAGCCTGGGTGTGAGAGGACCTGCAGCTTCTGAGACAGAGCTTTGGAGGACAGACTGCAGGTCTTCACTAAGGAACTGAAAGGGTGTTTCCTGAAGAGAATGGACACAGGAGACACTGAAGACACTGTAGATGCTGAGGACAAAGAGGACACAGTAGACATAGAGGAAACTGAGTACACCGTAGACGCAGATGACACTGAGGACACCGTAGACGCCTAAGACACTGAGGACACCGTAGACACCGAGGACACTGATGACACAGTAGACGCCGAGGACACAGAGGATACTGTAGATGCAGAGGACATTGAGGACACCATAGACACAGAGGACACGGAGGACACAGTAGACGCTGAGGACACTGAGGACACCATAGACGCCAAGGACACTGAGGACACCGTAGACACAGAGGAAACTGAGGACACAGTAGGACGCAGAGGACACTGAGGACACCATATACGCTGAGGACACTGAGGACACCGTAGACGCAGAGGACACTGAGGACACCGTAGATGCAGAGGACACTGAGGACACAGTAGACGCCGAGGAAACTGAGGACACAGTAGACGCAGAAGAACCTGAGGGCACCGTAGACGCAGAGGACACAGAGGACAAAGTAGATGCTGAGGACACAGTAGACGCCAAGGATACCGAGGACACAGTAGACGCTGAGGAGACTGAAGACACGGTAGATGCCGAGGACACTGAGGATACCGTAGATGCAGAGGACACTGAGGACACCGTAGATGCAGAGGACACTGAGGACACCGTAGACACAGAGGAATCTGAGGACACAGTAGACGCAGAAGACACAGAGGACACAGTAGATGCTGAGGACACTGAGGAAACAGTAGACGCAGAGGAAACCGAGGACACAGTAGACGCCAAGGACACTGAGGACACCGTAGACGGCAAGGACACTGAGGACACAGTAGACGCAGAGGACACTGAGGACACCGTAGACGGCAAGGACACTGAGGACACCGTAGACGCAGAGGACACTGAGGACACCGTACATGGCAAGGACACTGAGGACACCGTAGACGCAGAGGAAACTGAGGACACAGTAGACGCCTAGGACACTGAGGACACCATAGACGCAGAGGACAGTTAGTGATTTTTATGGATAACATCTTCACAAAATGAGTAGAAATCTATATAATGTCCCCACAACTTATGAAAATGAGCCTGTGTGTTACAGACTTACTATGTGACGTTTATTTCATTTGTTGAACTTCAGACTGTTTTAGAAAAAGAACAAGAGCAAGAGAGAGAGAGAGAGAGAGAGAGAGAGAGAGAGAGAGAGAGAGAGAGTATGTGTGTGTGTGTGTGTGTGTGTGTGTGTGAACGGCCCACAGGCACTTTCACAC
>NC_089803.1:6382172-6384672 GCF_029633855.1 Hoplias malabaricus | reverse complement strand
GCCCCAAGCGCTCTGAGAGAGAGAGAAGAGAGGGTGGAAAAAGAAAAGGAGAAGAAAGAAGAGGGAATGATGTCTCGTAGCCTCCGGCGATGACATCAGAGTTGAGAGGGAGGAGGGCACCAGCGGAGACTATTGGTCAGCAAGACCCCCCCCTCGCCCACACACTAACGCTCACCTTCCCTGACCACACAGGAGCACTCTGGAGTCCATCGGTTGCTCCGCATACTTCATCCTCCCATCCCCCCGCCCCCAGGTACGATGTGGTCGGTGGACTGTTCTCACAGTGCTTTTAAGAACTCCAGTGGCTTCTGCTGTGTCTGATCCAGCACGCCACACGCCACCACATCACGAGGTCACACTGAGGTGACCCCCACACCACTCTTGACCAATCAGGGGCTAGTGGGGTGAATGGATTATGGGAGACTACTGGAGTCTGATTCTCACGGTACCCCGGCGGTCAGGGAGTTTGTGGTGGTGCAGGTGCCCCCTCGCAGTGTTAAAACCCCAACCTAAAGAGTCAGAAACACCCTCTCTCGACCGCTTCTCTCCAGACAGAGGTCAGACAGAGGTCAGAGAGCCAGACCGACCTTCGTCATCAGTTTAATACAGAGCTGTTTCCGATGGGGGTTTCCTCACCTGTCGGTCAGGGGCGGGGCTAACGAGGCTACTACTGTAGTATATGATTTTACATCTGTATGTCGTACACAAACGCACCGTGCGTTGTCTCTGTGTGATGAGTGCAGGTCACCAGTGTGTGTCTGTGGACGTGTAGTTTACCACATCATCTGAACACAGCAGCTGTCTGTCGCACTGTGTGAGAATGCACTGACGAACGGACCAATAGAAACACTCATTATTAGAAATGTTTAATTTAACACTCACTATTTATAGCCTCTCACTTATCTTCACTCAAATCAACACCAATGTGGAATCTCCTGAATTCCTTCTGAAACTGACCCAACCTCCTGCATTATACAACGTGTTATAATTCACATTTAAACACCGCACAATCGCACGGATTTCATGATGAATGGACCAATAGAAACGCTCCAAAATTACTTTCAACAAACTCATTTAGTACTGAGTTACACTGAAGTTAAAGAGCTGTTTATTTCTGTGAAGTTACTGTTTTGGGAGCTACATGTTTTTAATTGAATAACAACGATATATAGTTTAGGATTCCCCTGAATTACCATATGCAAATCACACGTGATCTACAGGATACCTGTGTGTGTGTGTGTGTGTGTTTTATCATTTTAAATATATTGTGTTCATTGATTAAAGCTTCATCCAGTAGAAATCTATTACTTCACAGATTCACTCTCTGAACACAATATGTACAAACAATCAGAGAGAGAGAGAGAGAGAGAGAGAGAGAGAGAGACAGACAGACAGACAGAGGGAGAGAGAGACAGGGAATAAGGAGAGGGGGGGGCTGTATTTGTGAGTTACAGCGAGTGGAGGAGGAGACGGAGGTGTAAATCCAGGACCCCTGCAGAACACTGTTGCTATTGTTCACTTCGGCAAAAGCAAGCTGTCGCTCCTTCCTTCTTTTCTTCTCTCTGGGCCCTATTCTCTCCGTCCTCTTCTCCTCTTTCTCACCCGTTCTCTGGGCGGCGGGCTGTGGGCGGGGCTCAGCGGGTCGCCGCGAGAGAGGCGCGTGGCGGCGCCCTAAAATTAGACGCAAAACACACGCGCACCGACATAAAACACACACACACACGCACACACTTCAGCTTAAAACACTCACAAACAAGGGACTCCGTGACAGCGAGGGTTCGGCGAAGACGCCTCAAAGCTGTGCTCCGGGTCAGAACACACTCCTCTGGCGTCAGAAGTGTCCACTACAGCCCCCAAAGCTTACTGAGGGCTGGAGCATCGTTAATGATTGATAATACACCAGTCACCAGAGCAACACCGCAGCAAGCACCTAGGGAGCTCCTAGCAACCACCTGAAATACCATAACAACGGCCATAAAAAACAACCTGAAAACCCTTAGCAACCACCTGAAATACTTAAGCAGCTTCTACAGCGACCACACAGAAACACATTATGATGATCACAGCCCTACTTTGCAACTCTTTAACAGCAGCCTAGAGGCACCTTAGCAACAATCTGAAATACCATAGTATTTATCATTAAAATAAAAAAATAAAAAAATAAAAACTAACACCTGAAACACCATACCTTAGCGACCACCTTGAATACCATAACATCTATCATAGAAACCACCTGGGACATCTTAGCAACCACCAGACGTGCTATAGCAACCACAATCATAACCACTTTAAATACCATATCATCTATCATAGAAACCACCTGGGACATCTTAGCAACCACCAGAAGAGTTATAGTAGCCACAATCATAACCACCTTAAATACCATATCATCTATCATAGTAACCATCTGGGACATTTTAGCAACCATCAGAAATACTATAGCAACCACGATAGTAACCACATTAAATACCATATCATCTATCATAGCAACCACCTGGAA
>NC_089803.1:6364672-6377172 GCF_029633855.1 Hoplias malabaricus | reverse complement strand
GCTCAGGATTAAAGTAGCGTTAAAGGAACATCAGCAGACGTTCTGAATTCATCCGTTTGAAGCCAAACCGGAGCTGGTTCTGAGTGAGAAAGAAAGAAGCTTCGTTAGAAACAACTTTATAATAATTTCAGAGCGTACAGAGAGCTCTCCTCATTCTGTGTAGCCCACACTATTCATATTAATAAAGAAATTACATTTAGAACGCTAGTATTTTATATAGAACATCACTTGAGGGGTAAATTCAGCTAGAAACAATATACATTTACTCTGGAAATTCATTTGAAAACAAATGATGTTTTAAATCATTCCTAATGGTAAATTAATTGGGAATCACTCTGGTATAAATATGAGTGGAGAGTACAAAAATGCATTCTGGGAATAAACCTGTGAAATTCACTCTGTATGTTAACGTCAGCAGCTGATGATTACAGTTCACTCAGTGATTCACTTCTGAAACTGGATTAAGACGGGATTCGGGAGCAGACCTCAGGACTACAGTTTAGGGTTAAACCTCGTGTGCTAGGGTTAAGTCTAGTCCAGTTTTCAGTTCAAAGGAAAACCACCTCTCTGAATGTGTGTGGACATTAACAGAAAATAAACGGTGATATTAATTTAATTCGGTCAATTTTTATAATATATTTAATTTGGCTAGAAATAATAACATGTTTCATTTGGAATATTTTTGTATGAAATTTCCATCTACATCTTAATTTTACAGTGTGAACGTGAGACGGTGTTTATTCTGTTTATTTTCATATTTGCAGTTGTTAAACTCATCTATCAATGTCAGCAAAGGTTAGAAAAACAGGGCAATGTTGTTTCTCACTCCAAATAAACTGAATAGCTGAGGAATCATGAATAAATTCCAGCCAACAGCCTCCCGAGCCACTGGGCAGCGTCCGCGCTGACCGCTCCGGCTCTCCGAACGACGAGGCTCCAGCCGTGTTCCCCGCAGAAGTGAGACAGAGGTGTGTGTGTTGATATGGAGGCTGCGAATGTGGTGTTTGTGATACTGTGTGTGTGTAAAAGAGTGTGGAATAGAGCACGACATCCACGAGCGTAGTGTGAGGAGCGAAGCAGCCGCTTGGCAGACGGCCAGCTCTCAGTAAACACTTTCTGTTCGAAGCTCTGCAGCATCAGCTGAGAGTAGCTGCAGTAACACTGATGCTGTAATCAGAGCAGCTGACACTGCCCAGTCCAAACACCACCCCCTGGACAGGGCCTTGCCCTTAAACAAGTGGACACCTCACACCCACCACTGGGCTGGGAGACCACCATTAACCTCCCAGAGCATGGGATGGGAACCAGGAGCATGGACCCGGGCTCTCCTTCCGGATCCAGGAGCAGGATCGGTGGTACACTCTTAATAATAAAGATGCTACAAAACGTTCTCTGAGTGATGTCATAGAACGTGTTTGTTTAAGAGATGTGTGAGTGTGAACAACCTTTTAAAGGGTTAAAACTTCATCCCTCTGTCTTAAGGTTCTTTACCCATTGTAACATGGCAACCAGAACGGTTCTTTATGGGCCAAAAAAAGGTTTGTTTAGATGGTAGAACCTTGTGTTTAACCTTTATTATTCAGAGTGTGGAACAATGTGGTGTTGAAAGGAGAAGGATGGTGTTGGATGAAGAAGGTAGGTGTTGGATGAAGAAGGATGGTGTTGGACGAAGAAGGATGGTGTTGAACAAAGGTGGACGGTGTTGGATGAAGATGGTAGGTGTTGGATGAAGAAGGTAGGTGTTGGATGAAGAAGGATGGTGTTGGAGGAAGGTGGATGGTGTTGGATGAAGATGGTAGGTGTTGGATGAAGAAGGATGGTGTTGGAGGGAGAAGGATGGTGTTAGATGGAGTAGGTGTTTGACGGAGAAGGATGGTGTTGGAGGAAGGTGGACGGTGTTGGATGAAGAAGGTAGGTGTTGGATGAAGAAGGATGGTGTTGGAGGGAGAAGGATGGTGTTAGATGGAGTAGGTGTTTGACGGAGAAGGATGGTGTTGGATGGTGAAGGATGGTGTTGGATGGAGAAGGACGGTGATGGACGGAGAAGGATAATGTTGGATGGAGAAGCATGGTGTTGGATGGAGAAGGACAGTGTTGGATGGAGTAGGATGGTGTTGGATGGAGAAGGACTGTGTTGGACAGAGAAGGATAATGTTGGATGGAGAAGCAAGGTGTTGGATGGAGCAGGATGGTGTTGGATGGAGAAGGACGGTGTTGGATGGAGAAAGACGGTTTTTGAGAAATGGACGTGCACGTTGTTGGATGGAGAAATGGAGAAGGATGGTTTTGGATGGAGTAGGATGGTGTTGGATGGAGAAGGATGGTGTTGGATGGAGAAGGATGGGGTTGGATGGAGAAGGACTGTGTTGGAGAAATGGAAGTGCACGTTGTTGGATGGAGAAATGGAGAAGGATGGTTTTGGATGGAGAAGGATAGTGTTGGATGGAGAAGGACGGTGTTGGATGGAGAAGCATGGTGTTGGATGGAGAAGGACAGTGTTGGATGGAGTAGGATGGTGTTGGTTGGAGAAAGATGGTATTGGATGGAGAAGGATGGTTTTGGATGGAGTAGGATGGTGTTGGTTGGAGAAAGATGGTATTGGATGGAGAAGGATGGTTTTGGATGGAGAAGGATGGTGTTGGACGGATGGAGTAGAATGGTGTCGGGTGGAGAGTTGTGTTATTTTTCGGAGACTGATGGCGTTTCACTGTTCGTCTCACACTGTTGGAGTAACTGCACTCACAGCAGCAAAGGCCACTCTCCTCAACCACCATTAGGCTGAGTGGGCGATCGAGGTGCGAAAACCACAGGCCTGGGGTACCCCTCTCTCCCTCTCTCTCTCTCTCTCTCTCTCTCCCTCTCTCTCTCTCTCTCTCTCTCTCTCTTGGGGGGAGGGGTGGGTAGCACCTCATGGCTGGGTGAACAGTTGAAGAAGTGGTCAGAGGTTAAGAGAGGGGGTAGTTAGGGGCAGGTCAGGGCACATATCGTCCAGTAACAGCCTCCTTCCCTGAACCCAGCGCCTGTTTACAAACCACCCTTCAAAAAGCCTGGGGACAGAGAGCGAGAGGCTGTCAAAGTGGAGGCTGAGGAAAAGATTTTGTTTATTAATAAGAAGCACGCTGTATTTGACGTCGAATTTGTTGTAAATAAGTGTGTAATCTGAAGTCGACTCTTGCAACAAGCTTTAAAAAAGTGCCACATGAGCATGCTTTTAAATGCTACTAATTAATCAGATGGCGTACCACACCCCATTAGGGCACTACACACACTCCGATTAAAAGTCACACAGATGCTGTCCACCCAGAACAGTAGTGGGATTATTTTCACTGCATGAAGGCAATCGAGAAATAACACAATAATCTCATCCCTGTTTCCTAGTGAGAAATACGAGCCACATCCTGCAGATTTACGAGGACTTCACCTGATAAGACGTGACGTGAGATCAGGTCAGCGAGTACAGCTGCAGGTCTGCGACGGTAAGGTCCCAGTGCTGTGGATGCAGAACGATGTAAGACTCAAGCCTTCTTCTCCATCTCCACTTTCTTCATCTTCACAGGAGAGAGCTCAAAGTGAGGAGAAAAGCCTGAGCCCGACGTGAGCTGACAGTCCACCGTGAGAGTCCAGACAGCGCCCAGGCCTTCAGACAATAATCACGTGCTACACTGTCACCTCCACTGACACATGCACCACTGCAGACTTAAATCTACAAATTAAGAACTAGCACCAGAGGTGTTAATGTTTAAAAATCATGACACAGCTGCAGAAGGCCGGGCTGCGATGATTGAACTGTCTGGCACGCAGAACAGACGGTGGACCCTGCGCTCAGGGATGGCCTCCGTATGAAAACCTCCTCTGACAAACGCGGGGAAGGACAGACTCCCAGTGTTGCCTCTGAACGACTTGACTGTGTTCTGTCGAGACTTAACATAAACACACGTAGAAGCTGGCGACATGTTCCGACAGAATCAAGATTGATGTGAGTTTCCGGCTGAACGCCATCGCCTTTCCTTTCACTGGCACAGTTTAAGAGTTTGGGAACTGAGGAGACTAATCGCTGCAGTCATGTGAGTGGACGTTTGGCCTGTTCTCGCTATATACAGACTTACCAAGCTCATCTGTCCGTGATCAGTGTCGTCTGATTCTCCTCTGTGTCCAATCGTGTCTGTCCAATTGAGGTTAAACTCAGCAAAACAGACACAACGAGCGCGGAGAAATAAGAGCACTGAGTAAAAACAGAGAAGAAAGAGAACAGAGTGAAAACGGCTAAAAACCAGAGCTTCTGCTCCTCGTTCCTCACTGCTGTGCGCTCGGGGTCGGGGTGAACAGCGAGCGGCTCATTATCATTTAAAGGAACAGGTGCTGAAAGCGGGCGTTCTGAACAGGGCTGTTTACGCAGGGGGAGAACACTGCTGTAGGGACTCAGACGAAAGCAGGTCACAGACGATTCGTTAAAACACCTGATGTTCCTACTGCAACATGTAAGGTGGAACTGGAGACTTTGTTAAAAATAACCACAGCTACCTTAAGAGCACTGCTATTAGTTCTGATGACGTATCATGCTTTGGAAATGTCCCATTTCGTAGGCGGAGATTTTAATGACTACACCCTGTAACTCCGTTCCACTCGAAAACAACGGGTAGGAGTAAAACTCAGAAAACAGATTCACCCTTAAAGTTAGAACCCTGGAGTCTGGGCTGCAGCAGAAGGAAGGGGGCGTTTGTGAACATATTCATTTTGAGAAATAGTGCCCTTTAAAATTATTTAATTATTATTATTTTCCTCTGTGACCCTTTTTTTTTTCCTTCTTGGTCCGCGACCAGAAGTTTGGTTTTTGAAAAACCCCCTCTTAGAGAAAGACTCTAGTGAAACAGAAGACATCCTCACACCTCTCCGCGCTCCAGGATTGGACGTAGGTTTGTAAGTGGTCTTCTTGAGGACAGTTAGAGTAGTGAATCAACAGCGTGTGGTGGAGAGGTGGTGCAGCAGCAGGACTTTGTGAGGGTTTGGAGACGAAGCCAGAGTTTAGACGGGGGAGTGTGTGCTGAGGGACCGAGGCCGAGGCAAGAAGACTCTCCAAGAGGTGACAGGGGGCCTGAGTGTGTACATGTGTGTGTGTGTGTAGTGAAAGATCAGACAGCCCAGGAGGTGTTAATGAATGTGTGTGTGTGTGTGAGGGAGTGAGTGCTGTCCATTACGGCCCTGAACCGGCCAAAAAAGCGAAAGATCAAACGGCTGCCGGGAGCAGAAGGACACCCAGAATGCGCTGATGTCACATCCTGTGGCCTCCAGTTTCTGTTACATGAATCAACACCCCCCACTGAGGGCCTGAAAGATCCCACTCTAATACACACACACACGGGCCACATGGGACACACACACTCGCCGTCATCATACACACACTCTATGCAGACACACACACACACGTACAGTGACCATCAGCGGGGTGTTGAAGTTTACGCACAAACACAGAATGGTCAGCTGTCCATCAAAACTCTCCCAAAACATTATCAACACTTCGTATCACCCACCGGATGTGTGATCAGGGTCTAATACAGATCCACTGGAGCCTTCCGGGGAGCCCAGGGGATAACCCCCTCAGGTACACAGTGTGAGTAGACAATAGACCCAGTCCACTCCCCAGTACACCCCCCAAACATCTATCTCTGTGCTGGTGGAACCCTCAGTGGCACACCTTTAATTCAGGAACATAATTGTATCACCTTTTAATTGTAGATTTCTAACTTTTATTTATTTATATCAATTGTAGTCCCAGTGTAGACTCTTTGTAGACCCATTGATGACCCAGTGTAGATCCTTTGTTGACCTAGTGTAGTCTCTTTGTAGACCCATTGTACTCCCAGTGTAGACTCTTTGTAGACCCATTGTAGTCCCAATGTAGACTCCTTGTAGACCCATTGTAGTCCCAATGTAGACTCTTTATAGACCCAATTGTAGTCCCAGTGTAGACTCTTTGTAGACCCATTGTAGTCCCAGTGTAGACACATTGTAGCCCCAGTGTAGACTCTTTGTAGACCCTTTGATGACCCAGTGTAGATCCTTTGTATACCCATTGTAGACCCAGTGTAGATACATGGCAGACCCAGTGTAGGCTCATTGTAAACCCATTGTAGACCCAGTGTACACCTTTCCTAGACCCAATGTGGAACCACTGAAGATCATTTGTAGATCCAGGTTTCTAAAACCATGCAAAAACACACTCAATCTAGAAATAATGTAAATCCTATAGAGTTTGACTGTGGATGCCACGTGTGTTCAGCAATGTCACTGGAAAACTCCAGTGTAAACAATGTATAGACCCTGTTTAGACCCAATACATACCCAAACATTCTATCCCAACATGCACCCAGTGTAGATCCAGTCTAGACCCAATGTAGCCCCAGTACTGTTAAAAAGTGTAAAGCTAGACCAATGTACACCCAAGGCAGATCCAACACTAATGGCAAATAACAATGCTAGCCCAGCATAAACTAAAACAATTAGACCCAATAGAGACCAAAAACCCAAATGCTAACTTAGAGTATACTCAGTGTAGATCCAGTGTAGCAATGTTAACCCAATCCAAACCCAATGTAGACCCAATATTGACCTAAAAAGAAATGCTAGCCTTCTGCAAACCCAATAATATCCAGTAAAAACTAAAAATGTAAATGTTAAATAATACTAACCAAAAAAAAACCCAATGATAACCCAAATTTACCCAGTAAAAAGCATTTCAAACTCAATGTAGCCCACTCATAACAGCAATGCAAACTAAATGAAGACTGTTTGAACCCGTTAGAGAGCAGATGTACACCCAACCAAAACCAAGCACGAATCTTATCCAGATCCCAGTTTTAAACTCAAAGTGTATCACAAAGTGGAACCTGCAGATTAAGATTCAGATTCCGTTTTTGATAGTTGCTCTGTGTGTGCTTTAACTGAAATATGAAAATGCTTTAAAGAATTGGTCACTGTAAGGAACTGCGTCAGGAGACTGATTCTACAGTGGTGTAGTAGTTTGAAGGTGTACTTCAGAACTGAGTGTGAATCTGAGAGTAAATATGAATCCAAACCTAAAGCAGCCCCAGCGCTCTTACGTCTCCTGATATCACAACTCAGATCAACTAGATTCTGAAACTGAGAAACCACCCCTACTCCTCTGCACCACCCCCCTCCTTCCCACACACATATATTACTCATGAGTGCAGCACATTCCCCCAAAGCCTACACACACACAATCACACACTCACTATTGTACAAAACAACGGAGCAAAACCTGTGTACTCATAGTGAAAGTCCCACAAACACACACACAACACACACCATCTGACTCAGTCTTCAAATCAATTAACAAGACCTTAGGTAAATTATTTAATTCCTAAACCTGTTTATTAGTCTGATAATAATCAATAATGAGTGGCACAATTAAACAGAAAAAGATTAATTACAGCTAGTTTCGCACCAATGTAACCCCAGTGTCTCCTTAGTTCACCCTCAGAGTGTCCCAGGGTAGACCCAGTTTATACACCATTCATTCCCAGTGTGGATTCAGTGTAGGTGCAATAAAGGACTGCACTAGGACTGAGGTTAAGGTGGGGGTTAAAGGCAGTAATGGGTTTAGGTTCAGGTCTAGGACTGAGGTTAAGGTGGGGGTTAAAGGCAGTAATGGGTTTAGGTTCAGGTCTAGGACTGAGGTTAAGGTGGGGGTTAAAGGCAGTAATGGGTTTAAGGTTAGGTTCAGGTCTAGGACTGAGGTTAAGGTGGGGGTTAAAGGCAGTAATGGGTTTAAGGTTAGGTTCAGGTCTAGGACTGAGGTTAAGGTGAGGGTTAAAGGCAGTAATGGGTTTAGGTTCAGGTCTAGGACTGAGGTTAAGGTGGGGGTTAAAGGCAGTAATGGGTTTAAGGTTAGGTTCAGGTCTAGGACTGAGGTTAAGGTGAGGGTTAAAGGCAGTAATGGGTTTAGGGTTAGGTTCAGGTCTAGGACTGAGGTTAAGGTGAGGGTTAAAGGCAGTAATGGGTTTAGGGTTAGGTTCAGGTCTAGGACTGAGGTTAAGGTGAGGGTTAAAGGCAGTAATGGGTTAAGGGTTAGGTTCAGGTCTAGGACTGAGGTTAAGGTGAGGGTTAAAGGCAGTAATGGGTTTAGGGTTAGGTTCAGGTCTAGGACTGAGGTTAAGGTGAGGGTTAAAGGCAGTAATGGGTTTAGGGTTAGGTTCAGGTCTAGGACTGAGGTTAAGGTGAGGGTTAAAGGCAGTAATGGGTTTAGGGTTAGGTTCAGGTCTAGGACTGAGGTTAAGGTGGGGGTTAAAGGCAGTAATGGGTTTAGGTTCAGGTCTAGGACTGAGGTTAAGGTGGGGGTTAAAGGCAGTAATGGGTTTAAGGTTAGGTTCAGGTCTAGGACTGAGGTTAAGGTGAGGGTTAAAGGCAGTAATGGGTTTAGGGTTAGGTTCAGGTCTAGGACTGAGGTTAAGGTGAGGGTTAAAGGCAGTAATGGGTTAAGGGTTAGGTTCAGGTCTAGGACTGAGGTTAAGGTGAGGGTTAAAGGCAGTAATGGGTTTAGGTTCAGGTCTAGGACTGAGGTTAAGGTAAGGGGTTAAAGGCAGTAATGGGTTTAGGGTTAGGTTCAGGTCTAGGGCTGAGGTTAAGGTGAGGGTTAAAAGCAGTAATGGGTTTAGGTTCAGGTCTAGGACTGAGGTTAAGGTGAGGGTTAAAGGCAGTAATGGGTTTAGGGTTAGGTTCAGGTCTAGGACTGAGGTTAAGGTGAGGGTTAAAGGCAGTAATGGGTTTAGGTTCAGGTCTAGGACTGAGGTTAAGGTGAGGGTTAAAAGCAGTAATGGGTTTAAGGGTTAGGTTCAGGACTAGGACTGAGGTTAAGGTGAGGGTTAAAAGCAGTAATGGGTTTAGGGTTAGGTTCAGGTCTAGGACTGAGGTTAAGGTGGGGGTTAAAGGCAGTAATGGGTTTAGGTTCAGGTCTAGGACTGAGGTTAAGGTGAGGGTTAAAAGCAGTAATGGGTTTAAGGGTTAGGTTCAGGACTAGGACTGAGGTTAAGGTGAGGGTTAAAAGCAGTAATGGGTTTAGGGTTAGGTTCAGGTCTAGGACTGAGGTTAAGGTGAGGGTTAAGATGAGTCTTTGTGTTGAGGTCAGGGTTAAGTTGTGTTCTTAGCAATGAGATTTCAGGAAAGGTCCTTATTCATTTCTAGATTTCTCTTCTTTCTCTTTTCTCAAGCACCAACCCTCTCCAAGCACTCGCTCTGTCAGGAATCAAGCACAGGAACGTGTTTACTTCAGTTTACACGAGCGTCATGTGGCTGTGAGAATATGTGTTTGGCTTTAGAGTGATCCCTTTGACAGGCAGGTGTGTGTGTGTGTGTGTGTGTGTGGTTTTTGGTGATGAAGTGTGTGGTTCTGGAACAGGTTGCAGGTTTTGATTTCACTTTCAGTTTAAAAATAGGATCAGACTGAAGCTTTTAAACTTAGTGCTTTATTTATCTGTTGAGTCTGAATCTGCGTCTGTTCATTTTCTACCACAATATTTCACTGTGGACAAATAAATCCACAGAGCAGTTGATCCCCACGTGTTTATAGAGATCTGTTTACAGGCAGAGTCTTCATCAAAGAGAAGCATTGTGTTACGAATTCAGTTTGTTTTGGGTTATGTTTTAAATTATAATCATGCTATAATTAGCGTTACTATAGAGACGGTGTGTTTATTTGTGGTTGTAAAGTGGTGTAGGGCTATTGTTAAACACTTTTCTGACAGAAAATCCAATGTCAAAATATTCTCAATATTCTCCATAAACATCATTATGAATTTGTGTAGATCCAGGGTTTTCTCACTGGTTTAAAAAGATTCAAAGCTAAAACATTATATCAGCATCAGACATGAGATACTCATTTTAATCACGTTAAAAAATATATCCATTTACATGATCTAAATATAAATAAGATATAGTTATTTTTCAGATATTATGAATGTGATTAGGTTGAATTATTAGAACTGTAACATTTGAAGATAATAGGATTGTAGTCCTGTAGGACTATTAGGTTTGAATCGTTCTGTTTAGAAGCTGAGGTAGCTCTCACACTGAAACATTAGGAATGTGATCATGTTAAGAAATTAGAATGTTATTCATCCACATTTTTAAACATTTTATTTTACCAACTGTTTGAAGTCCAACACAGTGTCCAGGTTTTTGTCAGCGCTACATATCAGAGTTTTTGAAATCTGAAAAACTGCAGCATTGTTGCCATAAATGCAATGATGAGTGAAATACGATTATTGTGTAAATAAATCAATTTGTTGTTGTTGTTCTGAAGTAAACTCATGTTTAAAAGACTCATGTTAAGACCCTGAACCTAGATTAAGCATTACCATATCATAATATCACTTTTATAACTTGGTTATAACATTTTAATTATCACTATTATAACCCTGTCATAACACATTCATATAACAATAAAAACACTTTAATAACCCTGACAAACTTTGTTATAGAACTCATATTTAATGTTGTAATATCACAATTATAATCCTATCATATCACTGTAACATTACTTTTTATAACATTGCTATAACACTGTCACTGTTATAACACTCCAATGTTACTATAACCTCAAATTGCTGTTTTATAAATAATATTATAACATTGTAATATCACTATTGTAACCGTATTATAGCACAGTTACAAAACTATCTTAACATTGTTATAACACTACTATCACAGTTATAAAGCTGTTGTAAGTCTCATATTACTATTATAACCCTTTTCTAACCTTGTTATTTCACTGTTCACTGTTGATATAACAAAGTTATATCACGGTTGTGTCACTGTTATAACCCTGTTATTGTATAATGTTGTAGTGCTGCTGAATGAACTTCAGCGCTACGTATCAATGTTTTTAAAATCTGGAAAACTGCAGCATTGTTGCATTAAATGCAATGATGGCAAATTCCATAATGTAAATAAATCAATTTTGCTGATTTAGCTGTTGTTGTTGTGAACTCATGTTTTTTTTTCCACATTTCAACACTGCACTGGACTGTGTGGTGGTCTTTGAGCTCTGTCTGTGTTTCTTTTATTCAGTGTTGTAGTTAATGCAGACATTTTCTCACAGGGTTTTGACTGTTTCTGAAAAACAAATAAAACAAAACGAAGATTGAAACCAGTTTCTGTGTTTTTTTTTCTTATTTAAACCATTTAGTGATTTTGTGTTTGTTATTTTTCCACTGAGAAATGTTGACGGCACTTATTGGATGGTGTGATGCTCACTATTCCTCTGTGTTGATGGGTATTTAAAGTTTAAGCAGCTGCTGTTTGGGGCTCTGTGAAGGTCGCTTCATTTCCAGCCTTCGTTAACAGCCTGTGACTGAGGTCTCACCGCCTTCTTTCAGGTACAAGAATAAATAAAGAAAAAGACATGATGCATGTGTTCTATCCTTTTCTCTCCTCTCTCTTTTTCTCTCTTTCTTTCTCTACCCCCCCCCCCCCCCCCCCCCCTCGTTTTTCCAAAAGCTGCACGTTCGGAGTGACTCTGCGCTCATTACGATCTCTCTGCGAGTTGTCTGGAGATGTATCTATTCATTAGCTTCAAAAGGGTGTCATGCACATGAATTATGCTAACAGGATCTAATTAGCAGATGCAAATGAGGTTAGTCAAAATTTGTAGCAGAAAAAAAAACAGGGAAAAAAAAGAAAACGAGAGAAAAACAGAGGCTCGGTCGGCCCCCACGCTGAGCGCCAAATGTGATGGTTCCTCCCCGCTGCTCTTCTTTACAGGAGACTGGGCCGAACCATAAACACCGAGGGGGGGTTTGGGGGGTGGGGGGAGGAGCCTCGATAAAGAGACCTAGCGTGCTAGCTGCTAAAAATACCCCAATGCCAGTTACAAAACTGCTATAACACTGCGGAAATGTCTGAGCCAAGACCCTGGCGTTGAAGGTTACAACTTGCGTTTGTGAAGAAATGTGCTCCAGAACACTCTGGCTTTCTTTCTTATTTATTTATTTATTTATTTATTCATTTATTTATTTAACAATTGTTATCACACTCTGAATGTTTTCTGTTTGCTTTTTTTTCCAAATAATCAATAAATAATCATCTAAGGCCACGCTCCTCAGCTGATACATGATTAGTGTCTGAAGGAGCTCAGGGCTTCAGTTTCTGGTTCAGGGCTGGGGTTTAATGCAGGATTATAGTGAGCTTTGTGTTCAGGTTCAAGCTGAAATTGTGGGTTCAGATCAAGCCGAGGTTAGACTAAACTCTGCCAAACACCTAACCACTTTTCAAGTGATGCCATTTCCACAGACACATTTCCAGTGTAGATGTAAGACCCTGAAAGCTTTGCCGCACTCCAGAGTCTTGTTTTTTTTTGTGCGACTTGCTCCAGAGTTGCTCTTACATCTCTCTTTTCTCCCAGTCCGGTGTTCTGATAAACTCAGCCCTCTATAATATTACAAGTGTTGAGTCTTCGCTGGTGAAGATCCCTGTGAGAGCCTGCAAAG
>NC_089803.1:6344672-6357172 GCF_029633855.1 Hoplias malabaricus | reverse complement strand
AAGAACAATTTTCTTTCATTTTGGTACTTTCCAGGTTCATTCATTGATTTACTGAAGTGTGTTTGTGAGAGTTTTAGAACGTAACCTAAAAGAAAGCAATGCGGTCTGAGACATCTTCCAGGACGTAATGAGAAAAGGAATCCCATTACAGCTTTAGTTCCTCACTGAGTGATCAGTAATGGGTTACTAGTTTTGACTAACTTCCTCAACACTGTAAAACAAAAGAACAGAATAAAAGTCCTGAGGAGGAATTGGGGTGAATGGAATCCACAGAACTTTACAATCTCCAGTTATTATTATAGAATAAGGTACAGTTAAGTGATCAGAAGTGTAGACCTCTTCATAAACACATGGAAATATCAATAACAGCAATAATAAGTAAATATTAGGCATTTCTAGAATTTCTAGAGTAGCCACTGGGTTGGATCACATTGTACATGTATACAAAGTGTGTGTGTGAGCTCTCGGTCTTCAACCAGTTGCATCCCTGATATTTGGAACCTTGCTTCTCTCTAGTGAACCGGCCCCACACATTTGTGTACGTCACCAGCAGGGGGCGCTGTGGGGGCTGTGTCTGAATTCAGCTCCAGAGCCAGAGATAAACAGACGGAGTCAGGACAGAGTCATGGTTAATCCACTGTTTACGAGTCGCTCTGAAACACACACAGACGGAGCAGCTTCCTGTTTTATTTCCTTTTATTTATTTCTATAACCTTCTGTAAAGGCCCCGCCCAGCTCCACTTCGCCATAATACTTTAATTCAGGCTCTGAGCTCTTTCTGGAGCTTCTTTATCTCCACTGAACACTCCACACTCACAAGAACCCACTTTTCTCTGGTTCCACCTGGGGATGAACTTTTCTGGTTCAGGAACCAGTTTATGTCGATGGAAACACGGCAAACTGCTCCAAATTAGGTTTAGAAACAGGAGCAGAACTGGCTCCTCATTGGTGGAAAAGCTCCAGCCAGTGCTTCAGTTTCAGATCCAAAATTAACCCTCTATCATCACTTCCTGACCTCTCTGATGTTCCTGTGAAGACTGAAATCCATCAGATCCTCACAGCACTGTTCAACTACATTGACTGAACAGCCTTCCAAGAGGAGCCCACTCCTGAAGTTCAGGAGGAACACAGTGGGGGTCCACACGTTTTATTGCCATGTCGAGTTTCAGTGGAGAAACAGAAAGAAAGTGAAAGCACTGATTTAAGAATCTCCCTCTGTCTGTTTCTCTCTCTCTCTCATTCTCTCTCGCTCTCTCACCTCCTACTCTCAGGTTGCAGGGGGCCGTGTTCCACGCTGGTGACATCATCGGGGACTCCCCCTGGTGTGGGTGTACAGAGGAAGGTGTGAGTGTATTTGTGTTTTAACAGCTTTGTCTTCTCATACCCTCGAACCACATTCCTCTGAAACTGCAGCCCTGCTCCGTCCCAATACTCACACAGTTCACTCGTACTCCACCCTCTCAAACTGCAGCCCTGCTCTGTCCCAATACTCACACTGTTCACTCGTACTCCACCCTCTCAAACTGCAGCCCTGCTCCGTCCCAATACTCACACCGTTCACTCGTACTCCACCCTCTCTAACTGCAGCCCTGCTCCGTCCCAATACTCACACCGTTCACTTGTACTCCACCCTCTCTAACTGCAGCCCTGCTCCGTCCCAATACTCACACCGTTCACTAGTACTCCACCCTCTCTAACTGCAGCCCTGCTCCGTCCCAATACTCACACCGTTCACTCGTACTCCACCCTCTCAAACTGCAGCACTGCTCCGTCCCAACATTCACACCGTTCACTTGTACTCCACCCTCTCAAACTACAGCCCTGCTCCATCCCAATGCTCACACTGTTCACTAGTACTCCACCCTCTCAAACTGCAGCCCTGCTCTGTCCCAATACTCACGCCGTTCACTCGTACTCCACCCTCTCAAACTACAGCCCTGCTCCGTCCCAATACTCACGCCGTTCACTCGTACTCCAACCTCTCAAACTGCAGCCTTGCTCTGTCCCAATACTCATGCCGTTCACTCGTACTCCACCCTCTCAAACTGCAGCCCTGCTCTGTCCCAACACTCACACCGTTCACTCGTACTCCAACCTCTCAAACTGCAGCCCTGCTCTGTCCCAATACTCACGCCGTTCACTCGTACTCCACCCTCTCAAACTGCAGCCCTGCTCCGTCCCAATACTCACACCGTTCACTCGTACTCCACCCTCTCAAACTGCAGCCCTGCTCCGTCCCAACACTCACACCGTTCACTTGTACTCCACCCTCTCTAACTGCAGCCCTGCTCTGTCCCAATACTCACACCGTTCACTTGTACTCCACCCTCTCAAACTGCAGCCCTGCTCTGTCCCAATTCTCACGCTGTTCACTCGTACTCCACCCTCTCAGCCCTGCTTCGTCCCAATACTCACACAGTTCACTCGTACTCAACCCTCTCAAACTGCAGCTCTGCTCCGTCCCAACACTCACACAGTTCACTCGTACTCCACCCTCTCTAACTGCAGCCCTGCTCCGTCCCAATACTCACGCCGTTCACTCGTACTCCACCCTCTCAAACTGCAGCCCTGCTCCGTCCCAATACTCACACAGTTCACTCGTACTCCACCCTCTCAAACTGCAGCCCTGCTCCGTACCAACACTCACGCCGTTCACTCGTACTCCACCCTCTCTGACTGCAGCCCTGCCCCGTCCCAATACTCACACAGTTCACTCGTACTCCACCCTCTCAAACTGCAGCCCTGCTTCGTCCCAATACTCACGCAGTTCACTCGTACTCCACCCTCTCTGACTGCAGCCCTGCCCCGTCCCAATACTCACACAGTTCACTCGTACTCCACCCTCTCTAACTGCAGCCCTGCTCCGTACCAACACTCACGCCGTTCACTCGTACTCAACCCTCTCTGACTGCAGCCCTGCTCCATCCCAATACTCACACCGTTCACTCGTACTCCACCCTCTCTAACTGCAGCCCTGCTCCGTCCCAATACTCACACGGTTCACTCGTACTCCACCCTCTCTAACTGCAGCCCTGCTCCATCCCAATACTCATGCCGTTGACTCGTACTCCACCCTCTCAAACTGCAGCCCTGCTCTGTCCCAATACTTACACTGTTCACTTGTACTCCACCCTCTCAAACTGCAGCCCTGCTCCATCCCAACACTCATGCTGTTCACTCATACTCCACCCTCTCAAACTGCAGCCCTGCTTCCTTCCAATACTCACACTGTACAATACTCACTTCATACTCCATGTGAGCTTATCTCACTGGCTTTGTCCCAATCATATCATACTTACACACCACCTGAGATTCATTCAGTGGCTCTGTCCCAATCGTCACACCACATCCCACCTGAGCTTCACTCACTAGCTCCATCCCCATACTCAAAACATAGCTTTATACCCTACCCAAGCTTCAGTCACTTGCTTAGTGCAAATACTCACACTGTACACTTTGGAACATGAGGAAACTTTCACTGCACCAGTGTGGAACCGGCCTTTCTTTTCCATGCCCTTCCAGACACTCAGCAGCAGGTCCCAAACTCCCTTCTCTAACCTCTAGGCCCCACTGCCCCTCACTCTGCCCCTGGACTGGTCAGTAAAGGCCTGGTGGAGAATGAGTTTAGGGTGTAAGGGGTTAAATTTTATCTGATTTTGCTGAATTTAACGTAATGAAAAACACTACCTGTAACATTAGCCCTGGCTTTGTAGGACAGTGTAAAATTGCTGATTCAATGGAAACGTGGCTGATGCGGCAGATTTCAGGTGAAGACGAGCTGTTCATGAGCTGACGTTTATGAATCTGAATCTGAAACTCAGAGAAACTCAGAAATCTCAGTGGAAACAGAGAGAATAAACTTTCTGGGTTTCTGAAACATTCAGATGAAAACAGAAAAGTCTGATCACCTTCAGATCCACACTGACTCACTGCTGAGTCATGACTGGGACAGGACATGGATCCAAGACTCCTCAGGAGAACCCGCACTCCTCTGGACGACACAGTGAAAGAGGGAGCAGTTTTAGATTAAGTGTAGACTCATCGGTCAGTCTGTGGGTGCAAAGGTGAGACCCTTTGACTCATGCTGATAGGTTAATGGAGGGTTTGACGGAACCCCTACCAGAAGGTGATGAGAAGTGTAATCTTCAAGATTATTTAACAAAAAGTAAAGGATATAATGATAATGTCTCTTTATGGAACCAGACATGGTTTGCCTTTGACATCACTCAATGAACATTTTGTAGCACATTTATTTTTAAAAGTGAAAATGTGTTGTACTGGTGTACAATAAAGGGGCAATGAACACATTCCAACTGGTGTTTAGAGGCAGTGCCAGCACATTCAGTTGTGTTTAGAGGCAGTGAACACACTCACAGTGGTGTTTACAGGCAGTGAACACACACCCAGTGGTGTTTAGAGGCAGTGCAAGCACACTCAGTGGTGTTTTGGGGCAGTGGATTCACAGTGGTGTTTGTGGGCAGTGAACACACTCACAGTGGTGTCTAGGGGCAGTGAACACACAGTGGTGTTTGTGGGCAGTGAATACACTCACAGTGGTATTTAGGAGCAGTGAACACAATAACAGTAGTGTTTAGTGGCAGTGAATGCACACTCAGTGGTGTTTAGAGGCTGTAAACACATTCACAGTAGTGTTTAGAAGCAGTGAACACACTCACAGTGGTGTTTGTGGGCAGTGAACATACTCATGGTGGTGTTTAGGGGCAGTGAACACACTTACAGTGGTGTTTCGGGGCAGTGAACACACTCACAGTTGTGTTTGTGGGTTGTGAAGATACTCACAGTGGTGCTTAAGGGCAGTGTACACACTCACAGTGGTGTTTAGGGGCAGTGAACACATTCACAGTGGTGTTTAGGGGAAGTGTACACACTCACAGTGGTGTTTGTCGGCAGTGTACACACTCACAGTCGCGTTTAGAGGCAGTTTACACACTAACAGTGGTGTTTAGGGGCAGTGAACACATTCACAGTGGTGTTTAGGGGAAGTGAATACACTCACAGTGGTGTTTAGGGGCAGTAAACATACTCACAGTGGTGTTTAGGGGAAGTGAATACACACAGTGGTGTTTAGAGGCAGTGAATACACTTACAGTTGTGTTTAGATGCTGTAAACACATTCACAGTGGTGTTTAGAAGCAGTAAACACACTCACAGTGGTGTTAGTGGGCAATGAACACAATCACAGTGGTGTTTGTTGGCAGTGAACACACCTTAAGTGGTGTTTAGAGGCAGTGAACACACTCACAGTGGTGTTTGTGGGCAGTGAACACATTCACAGTGGTGTTTAGGGGAAGTGAATGCACTCACAGTGGTGTTTTGGGGCAGTGTACACACTCACAGTGGTGTTTAGAGGCACTGTACACACTCACAGTGGTGTTTGTGGCCACCGAAACCAGTGGTATTTGTGGGCAGTGAACACACACACAGTGCTGTTTAGTGGCAATGAACACACTCGTTGTGGTGTTTTTGGGCAGTGAAGACACTCACAGTGGTATTTAGGGGCAATGAACACACTCACAGTGGTGTTTAGGGGCAGTGAACACACACAGTGGTGTTTAGGGGCAGTGTACACACTCACAGTGGTGTTTAGGGGCAGTGTACACACTCACGGTTGTGTTTCAGGGCAGTGAACATGCTCACAGTGGTGTTTAGGGGCAGTGAACACACTTGTGGTGGTGTTTGTGGGCAGTGAACACACTCACAGTGGTGTTTAGGGGCAGTGAACACACTTGTGGTGGTGTTTGTGGGCCGTGAAGACACAGTGGTGTTTAGGGGCAGTGTACACACTCACAGTGGTGCTTAGGGGCAGTGTACACACTCACAGTGGTGTTTATGGGCAGTGTACACACTTACAGCATTGTTTGTGGGCAGTGTACAGACTCACAGTGGTGTTTAGGGGCAGTGAACACACACTCACAGTGGTGTTTAGGGGCAGTGAACACACTCACAGTGGTGTTTAGGGGCAGTGAACACACTCACAGTGGTGTTTAGGGGCAGTGTACACACTCACAGTGGTGTTTCGGGGCAGTGAACACACTCACAGTGGTGTTTAGAGGAAGTGAACACACTTGTGGTGGTGTTTGTGGGCAGTGAACACACTCACAGTGGTGTTTAGGGGCAGTGAACACACTCACAGTTGTGTTTGTGGGCTGTGAAGACACTCACAGTGGTGTTTAGGGGCAGTGTACACACTCACAGTGGTGTTTAGGGGCAGTGAACACACTCACAGTTGTGTTTGTGGGCAATGAACACACTCACAGTGGTGTTTAGGGGCAGTGTACACACTAACAGTGGTGTTTGTGGGCAGTGAACACACTCACAGTGGTGTTTGTGGGCAGTGTACAAATTCACAGTGGTGTTTAGGGGAAGTGAATACACTCACAGTGGTGTTTAGGGGTAGTGTACACATGCACAGTGGTGTTTAGAGGCAGTGTACACACTCACAGTGGTGTTTGTGGGCAGCGAACACACAGTGGTGTTTGTGGACAGTGTACACACTCACAGTTGTGTTTGTGGGCTGTGAAGACTCTCACAGTGGTGTTTAGGGGCAGTGTACACACTAACAGTAGTGTTTAGGGGCAGTTTTCACACTCACAGTGGTGTTTAGGGGCAGTGTACACATTCACAGTGGTGTTTAGGGGCAGTGTACACACTCACAGTGGTGTTTGTGGGCAGTGAACACACTCACATTGGTGTTTAGGGGCAGTGTACACACTCACAGTGGTGTTTAGGGGCAGTGTACACACTCACAGTGGTGTTTAGGGACAGTGAACACACTTGTGGTGGTGTTTAGGGGCAGTGAACATACTCACAGTGGTGTTTAGGGGCAGTATACACACTCACAGTGGTGTTTAGGGACAGTGTACACACTCACTGTGGTGTTTAGGGGTAGTGAACACACTCACAACGGTCTTTGTGGGCAGTGAACACACTCACATTGGTCTTTGTGGGCAGTAAACACAATCACAGTGGTCTTTGTGGTCAGTGAACACACTCACAGTGGTGTTTGTGGGCAGTGAACAAACTCACAGTGGTGTTTGTGGGCAGTGAACAAACTCACAGTGGTGTTAGTGGGCAGTGCATTTCTGTTTTCTCAAAATTAATAGATAATTAATCTTTAATAAGATAAAGATGGCTGGGTGGAGTGAAGGAGCATGGCTTTCTCTTCCATCAACATCCACAGCTGAAGTGCTCTTGTGTCAGCACCTACCCCCCAACTGCTCCCTGATGCGGCGGTGTCTGCCTGACTGCACAGTCCCTAATGCACTTAATACAAATGTGCTAGTCATATTATGGTTGTTATTGATTTTATTCATTATTTCTTATTCATAATAATCATTTTTTCCACCTCGTCTAACAGTTAAGCTCAGATTACCACACACTCGTTCTCGACAGGAGTTGACGAATGAGTACCAGTGTTACCGGCTGTGGGTCCACAGTATGGAGATGGTGTCAGATAGTGACAGAGCCCCCCCACCACCCCGGACCCCGAGGAGCTCTCATACTTGTTAACGTGTAAAGGGGGGGAGCCCCTGATGAGGGGAAACTCCAGAATGGAGGAACAGGGCAGACCTGATTAAGCAGGGGGACGCCTTGCACTCTGCAGACCCCTCCGGACTCCAACCAAGAGAGACAGGGTGGCCTTGCCCTTAAGCGAGTGAATGGGCCCTGAAACTGCAGCCAGGAGGGAAAGGAAGGCCTTGCTCTTAAGCGAGGGAACACCTTGCACCTTGTCGGCCCCTACACTCCAACCAGGAGGGACGGAGGCTTCACCCTGGTCTGAGTGGTGCACGATGTAGTCTACGAAGACTGCAGCGGAGAGAAGATGAATGGTTTGTTGCAGAATGCAAGTGAGCAAAAGTGAGAAACGCTCTTCAACTTTATACGACATTCAGCTTCTGTTTATACGCAAATGGATGATTTGTGAAATCAGTATGACTCAAAAATGCAACCTTCGACAGAGTCGAAGTGTGTGTGTGTGTGTGTGTGTGTGTTTATCTGTTTTTCACACTAGATAAACACTAATAAATAATAATTTAAGTGCATTAAGTGAATTTACAAAACAGTGACTGGACACTGCCTCTCTTTAATGACGTAGTGAGTTAAACGCAGCTGCACATGAACCAGAGGTCACTACACTCAATGCCAAAAGTCCAGCACGATCTAGAAGCAATCATCCCGCGTCTGTACCTCCCTTCACTAATGTTTATACAGCAGCCGTCAAACCCCGACTGCAGTCTTCAACACACACTAGTCAGGGCTGTTACTCCAGAAAAGGGGGAAGGAACCCTCGATTCATACCCTTCAGTTCTGAAGAAATACTGGATGTGTGTGTGTGTGCGTGTGTGTGTGTGTGTGTTTGTGTGTTGGGAAAAGGAGAATCTGGGGTTTCTTCACTCCAGATTTGTGCGGGAGAGAGAGAAGGAACATTAGCGCCCAAGATGAGTCCAAACCGGCTGTTTCCACGACGACAAGTCCAAATCTGAGACCAGCCAAAGCTCCGCCTCCTTCTGTGTGTGTGTGTGTGTGTCTGTGTGTGTGTGTGTGACTGGACCTAACCTGCGAGCACAGAAGGACATGAAAACACTCGACAGACGATCCAAACAAAACCGGGCCCTGGCCATGTGTGGCCCCCAGCACTCAGTATAATATATAATACAAAATATAACATAATATAATATAACACAGTATAACACAATATAACATAATACAACACAACACAATATAATATAATATAATACAATATAATATAATAAAATATAAGAATATAATATAATATAATATAATATAATATAATATAATATAATATAATACAAATTAATTTATGAATAATATTATAGTAATACCATGATACCACTTTAATATAAGTCTTTAAGTCATTTTTATAAATGGTTTAAAATCTGTTTATTACATGGTCCTTTATTAGGTTGTAAACATTTTAAAATGCACTAACATTCATTGGTAACACAGCAATAGAAAGTCCAGCAGCGACCTGTAGTCTGTCTAATACCGAAAGTGTCAGAGGGCTTAGTGAAAATGTGAATTTAGTCATTTCGAATGTTTAGGTGCACACCACATCATCCTCACAGTGTATAAAGACACTCTACCCCTGGTTAGTAGTTAAACCCAGTAGTTAAATGGTTAAACTGATTCACAAATAACTGCTGAAGCTTAATGACGACTGATGGAGAAGATAAAAGTTGGGTCAGTATTCAGCAAGTTCTGAAGTTTAACAGTGCAGATGGATGTGGGTTCACTATTTGGCAAACTACAGGTCACTGTTACCATTTCTAAGAATGTTTCATAAATGATTTTTAATGTTTTTACGGTGTTTACAACTAATTAACAATAATTAGTAAGTAATGTATTTTTTTTTGCTGGATTCGAAAACACTAACTGCTTTGGTCATGACCAACAGAGCAGATTTATACAAAATAATACCTGTTCTTTATTTATCTATTTTTTCTTCATGTCTTTATTAGGATTTAATGCCTTTACCTTCTCCTATAAATGTATTAGTCTGAGATACAAGGTTTTGGTCTGAGTCTGATGTGTACAGAGACAAGAAATCAGAAAAACAGAGCTCCAATGAAAACAAGAAAACAAACATTTGAAACTGAAATGTGACCTGACATTGTCTTCTATTTGGGTGCGGTGCATCAGTGTCCTGGCCATGGGTGACCTGTGTATGTGTGAAGGTACCATAGATGTGCTTTTAGAGAGATATACGCTGCTGTTCATGTGACGTCTTTTTTCTGGGAAGTCCATGGTTATTTCAGCAGGACGATGCCAGGCCACATTTTTTTTAATTTACTTTATTTACTGAGTTTGTGCTAGAGACGTGTCTCCTGTGGTCATCATGAGGAGGAGAATCAGAAGACAGTATCTGTGGACTGCTGAGTATTTAAAATGTTGTATGCAGCGAGAATGGGTGAACATTTCACTCGTAAAACTGCAGTGATGGGTCTCCTCAGTCAGACTCTAAATGTGTTTAAATTTACAATATACTTCAGACGTCATTTCTTTGAGATTTTGTCATGAAATAACTCTGGATTCCTGGTCTTGCTCCACTTTACAAAATGTCTGACTATTTCAGAAATGGGGAATGTATTTATTAAATAATTAATAGTCAATACTAATTAAATTAATAATAATAATAATAATAATGAAAATTATATACTAAATAGATGTACTGCAATATTCATAGACAAAATAAATAATAATAATGATAATATAGTCCCTGAAACATTAACTCAGCAAGTACTACTTGTAAAATAACTTCAAATTAAAGGTGCTACAAAAAAAAAAAAAAAAAAAAAAAAAAAAAACACCAATAAAAGTCCTTCAGGTTCAGTTTAAACGGTTGTTTAAAGTTGCAGATTTGAGAGAAACTGATTTGAACACACACACAAACTTTTACATTTTTTTGTGTCTCACACACCCTCCCTGTCATAACACAACCTCGTATCTCCGAGATGGAAACAGACGCCCTCACCGTGGTCTAATTGACGCGTTCTCAACAAAAACTGAAAAAAAAAACAAGGTGGAGATTGTTTTGCTTTGACAGCAACCACAGGTTCTTCATTACTGCCGTCCAGATGTGGTTAAAAACAGGGCTCTTCACGGGTTCTTCAGTAAAGGCAGGGGTTCTGATTTCTCTGCCATGCCCCTCTTCACCCGACCCCCCGTACTGACAGATGTTCACATCTTTTACTTCCAAGCTCCACTGGAATTTACTTATATGTTTGTACAAAACTGCAACTACTTCTTCAGTGACTGGTATGAACTTGCTTTGAGATGTGCCTCGTCATTTGGAAGTTGTGGCTTCAGAAAACTCATCATCTGCAATAGCTCCACACCGCCCTTAGGGGGCGCACCCCCTGCTTTAGGAAACACTGCTTTAGAGCATGGTGAACTGCTTCTTCAGACGAAGGACATGTTGCTTATGGTTCTACACGGGGCTTTATTGCAAATGGTTACTTTTAAAATGTCCAGCTTTTTACAACTGAAGAGTGAGGGCATAGGACAAAGACAAACAGTGGACACTGTACACTCTGTAGACACGGTGGACCAAGTAAAGACTGAAAACACAATGGACACAGTAAACCCTGAGGACACATCACACAGTGAGGACACAGTGGACAAAGGAAACTAGACTTTCATCGAAATGCACTTCAAAAATATCCATAGACAAGAACATGATTTAACACTGAAAAATACATGAACTGTGTTAATGCAGAAAGAGGCGGGAAGTGTATTTTGAAATGACAGAAATAACAAGACGAAACTGTCATTAAAATGTTAAAAACTGAATAATTAAAAAATAATAAAATTAAAATAAAAAAAAAAGAAAAATGTCCAGGTCTCATTACCTATAGGTGTGTGTTCTTCTGTAAAACCAAACCCTGGCATGTGTTTTTATGCATACACACCTCTAAACAATAAAACATTGGGTTAACAAAAAAAAATCAACGCAACATTTTGCGACAGTCTTTTTGAGTTCTGGTAAAATTACAGTGATCCAACATAGTGTTTTGAGTACGGTGAGTTACTTTGACAGACAGTAAAAAGCATTTTTATATCAAATGAACTTAATAAATGTCACCATCAAAAGATCTTCAACAGTGTGTTTACTTTTATTCCGTACTGTGATCACGTCTCACATCTTTCACACACTTCAAACAGTCAAAAACATGTATGATGTTTACTGTAGAAATGTCAAGGCTCCATTTCAGTCAACTGAGTGTGAGACAATGTAAACAATGATCCAAGAACATGAGAACATTCATAAAAACAGTGATAGAAACTTAACTTCTCTCTCCTCCATTTCCCTCTCCCTCTGTTTAACGTGTTGTGCCTTAAGTCTCAAAGCAAATTAAATATCCTGAGGGTCATAAAAGTGTTCTTAGCGGTTGTAACACTGTCTCTTACAGAGTTAAACAAAGCTAGCCGGCTAATTCTGCTTATATCCACCAAACACAGTCCATCAACACAACAGAAAAACAGGCACACCTAAACACACCAATAAAAGAAACAATTTTGGGTCATGAAAACGGTTATAACCTTCACCCTGGTAGCTTTTTTGTGCCTTATCCACAATAAGGTGTGTGTGGAGCAAACTGAAGCAGCCTTCTCCGGTAAAATCCATCTCGTCCGAGTGGACGGGAGAAAGCTAATGAATGAGAAAATGGCGTTGTCCAATACAAATAACTGAGTTGCCAGAAAATGATTTTGTTTTTTAGTATTTAAAGGAATATACTGAGTTCAGGTCAGTCAGGAAATTGTGTTGAAACAACACTTATGTTATTTCTGTTCCCAACTCAATAAAACACCACATGAAAATAAAAACTCTACAAAAATCATTCAATTACATTTTTTATCTTAAAGCAGTGCATGTATTTAAGTACTGGCTAAAGGCCACCAGAATGAGGTAAAGTATTAGTATATATTTATCTCTATACACTAATGTTGCCACAACGGCC
>NC_089803.1:6332172-6337172 GCF_029633855.1 Hoplias malabaricus | reverse complement strand
GAAACTCTAATGGATTGGCACCACACGTTTAACATCTCAGACTGTTTATATAATCACAGTTACTGTAAAACTGTTGGAACACTGTTGTAGTATAGTGCTGTATCAGTGGCGTGTCGTAATGCTGTGATACTGTTGTACTGTACTGTTTGTACACTGTAAAAGTGTTACACTGGAATGCTGTATTATAGTTATATTCAGATGTGTTAGCACTCTCACACTGTAATTATAGAACACTGTTATACTGCAATTCTGCTGTATTTTAGCTCTTGATTACTGTTGTATTTTTATTCTCTAATTCTATATTTACATCTGTAACACTATATTTGTTTAATCTGTACTGTATTATTATCTTTAAATGACATTATTCTATTTCTTTTGGGACCAGTGAAGTGCGACCCGTCGACCGACAGATGCGTATTCTCCTGCAGTGGTGTAATGTAGAGAACTCGTTCTTGTCTGTCAGTAACGAGGTGGTGACAAGTCGCCCCGAGCCAAACCAAGAGCCCCTCCCTAATAGCCCCCCCCTGCCCCCCCGATACTCCCCCCCACCACCCACCCCTGCCCCGCGGTGACCCCCTCTCGCCTCGGTGGTGTGGCTAACTAACATTTAGACGCTGGTGATCCTCTGTCACTTCTGCTCTGACTGACCTGGTGTGATGTGACAGATCAAAGACGACCAGAGCCACGGAGCTGACAAAAATATAGATTTCACCCCCGAAACCTTCATAACCTGTGGCTTTTACGTCTGGAACCATCCCACTACAACAATAAGCCACATGTTCTAGAGGAAATATTGACATATTAATGGGGATTCCACCAACTTAGTCCCAGGTTTTCCAATAATTCACTGGTAAAAAGGGCAGAGAAATGAAGTGCACTGTAAAAACCACACAATAACTGAGACCTTTGGAATTACCTCTGTAACAGTTCCTCAGGAACAATGCATTATTAGAAATGCTAATGCTATGATATATATAAAGCACACACAGATATGGGGTTTCCACCAATTTCCATCCAATTTGAGCATAAATCATTGAAAATATTGAAAAAAAAAAAAAAAAAAAAAAAAAAAAAAGTTTGGTTTGAAAACAGTGGAAGTGAATGGAAGCAGATATCCATTACTCAAAGCTCCTCACTGAAAGAAACATTTAGGAATCCCACTGGTGACACTGAGGTCTGAGAAGGCTGGGGTCTACAGATCTGATGAAGAAGAAGCCGTGTGGAGGTCCTTGGTTCCCGTGGAGAGAAATAAGGTGCTGGATTAGCTGGAGTTGAGAAGATGCTTGGTTCCACTCACCACCGCTGTAAGAAAATCCGAGCACATAAATGTTTCACAGAGAACCACTCTGGAGGCGCTCTGCTGAGGCCCAGCCACTGGATCATGAGCCTGAGTATGAGAAATAAGGGAATAGTTCTCCCAGCCACCAGGGGGCGCTCCCACAACAGCAGAGAACCTCACCTGAGGACAGGGTCAGGGCCAGAGTCTGTGTTTAGACTGTTACAGGATTCCTACACAACTAGAGTGTGTACATCTTCTGTGCATAGCTGATGTCGGTGTGTGTGTGTGAGTGTGTGTGTGTGTGTGTGGAGATGTGCTCACTAACTCTCCTGTGCTAAATGTATGGGAGTGTTACACACCCAGATAGCAGCAGTGGACACTGACTGACTGTCTTCTCCCATCCACTCCTGAGGACACCATTCTCTCCAGAATCCTGTTTCTCTGTTCCTCTGTTCTTCTGTCCCCCAGTCCCCCAGTCCCCCTGACCCCCCATCAAACACAACCTCCAGTCCCCAAGTCCCCGCTGTCCCCCTGCCCCGCTTCCTCCCTGTCCCCCTGTCCCCTCATCCCCCCCTGCCCTACCTATCCCCCGTCCTCCTGTCCCCCAGTCCGCCCTATCCCCCCTGCCCCACATGTCCCCCCGTCCCCCTCTGGGCTCTGGGTCTCCTGACTGTGTTCCATACGCTGATTGAACGTCTGAATCTTGAATGCTGGACTGGTGCTGAATCTCGGGGTCCCGCTCTGGGCCTTGAGAGCGTCTGGAGGGCTGAGAGTGGTCTGGAGGTGGGGGTGGTGTTGTGATGTGTGTGTGTGTGTGTGTGTGTGTGTTGGGGGGCTGTCTGTGTGCGACTCAAAGGAGAAGCCGTGTTAACGTCCTGGTCCCAGAAGGTCCAGAGAAAAGCCTCTGAGATTCAACACAAACAGCAACTACAACAACATTTAAAGCTAAAAGCAGAATATTGATTTAAGAAACCTCACTTCACCCAAAAACCACACACACACACACTATCCTATAGACATATACACAGATCTACACACACACACACACACACTCTCCACACACAATCTCTTCTACACACAAACACTTCTCTTACACACACTCTCTCACACTCTCCTATACACACTCTAGAGAGAGAGACAGACAGAGAGACAGAGACAGAGAGAGAGAGAGCGAGGAGGAGAGGACACGGGGATAGAGAGACAGACAGACAGAGAGAGAGAGAGACAAAGGGAGAGAGAGAGAGACAGACAGAGAGAGAGAGAGAGAGAGAGAGAGAGAGAGAGAGAGACAGAGACAGAGACAGAGAGAGACAGACAGAGAGAGAGAGAGAGACAGAGAGAGAGAGAGAGAGAGAGAGAGAGAGAGACAGAGAGAGAGAGAGAGAGAGAGAGAGAGAGAGAGACAGAACAGAGAGAGAGAGAGAGAGAGAGAGAGACAGAGAGAGAGACAGAGAGAGAGAGAGAGAGAGAGAGAGAGAGACAGAGAGAGAGAGAGAGAGAGAGAGAGAGACAGACAGAGAGAGAGAGAGAGAGAGAGAGAGAGAGACAGAGACAGAGACAGAGAGAGACAGACAGAGAGAGAGAGAGAGAGAGAGAGAGAGAGAGTGATCTAAACCAGGGGGGCATTTTGAGTCAATCACAACACGAAGTGGGCAATTACGAGGTTAGCGGGTTAGCGGCGTGTGTTAGGGGCCAGAGTGGACTCTCAGGAGCCACCCATACACACACACAGACACACACAGCACGCACACACACACACACTGTGCTCGGCGGGGTCTCAGGTCGGAGAGAAGAACAGATTTTTCGTTCCTCTTCAGGCTGCCAGCCAATCAGCCTCCAACAGAGCTCGGGACCACCCTTCTCTCTCTCTTCACACACTCTTATCCCCCTTTTCCCCAAATTCTTCACACTTCCCCCACTAACACACATACACACACACACACACACACTCTCTCTCTCTCTCTCTCTCTCTCTCTCTCTCTTACTGTAAAATGAACAATAGACCTCTAAAGTCGTGCTGTAGTGGGCATCATTCCCATAAAAGGAAGTGCAGCCCTGAGTGCTCCTGACCCTTAGAGGGTCCACATCTCCACCATGTGAGATATTTGAAGATGTCTGGAGATATTTGGAGATATCTATAATAATTGTTTTTGTAGTAATGCTTTGGCAAAATTGTTCTAACTACAGTCAAGCCAATAAAGCTATTTGAAACATAATCTGAATCTGTAGATGTCTGTAGATGTTTGTACATGTCTGTAAATATTTGTAGATGTTTGGAGATATCTGTAGATGTTTGTACATGTCTGTCAATATTTGTAGATGTTTGAGATATTTGTTCATGTCTGTAGATGTTTGTAGATGTCTGTAGGTATTTGTAGAGGTCTGTAGATATTTGGAGATATCTGTAGATATTTAGAGATATCTAGATGTTTGGAGATATCTGTAGATGTTTGTACATGTCTAGATATTTGGAGATGTCTGTAGACATTTGGAGATGTATGCATATGTTTGAGGATGTCTGTAGATATGTATAGATATTTGGATTTGCCTTTAGATATTTGTAGATGCCTGTAGATGTTTGGAGATGTCTCTAGATATTTGTAGATTTTTATAGATGGTTGAAGATGGCTGTAGATATTCAGAGATGTCTGTAGATGTTTGGACACATCTGTAGATATTTAGAGATGTCTGTAGATATGTGGGTATGTCTATAGATATTTGGAAATGTATGTAGATATCTGTATATATTTAGAGATGTCTAGATATTTGGAGATGTCTGTAGATGTTTGTAGATGTCTGGAGATGTTTGTAGATGTCTGGAGATATTTGGAGGTTTCTGTAGATGTTTGGAGATGTCTGTATATGTCTGTAAATGTGTGGACATGGCTGTAGACATGTCTGTTGATGTTTGGAGTTATCTGTATATGTGTAGAGATGTATTTAGATGTTTGAAGATGTCTGTAGATGTTTGAAGATGTCTGTAGATGTTTGGAGATGTCTGTAAATATTTGTGGATTTTTGTAGATGTTTGGATATGTTTGTAGATGTATGGAAGTGTCTAGGTGTTTGGGGATGTCTGCAACTATTTGTGGATGTTTGGAGATGTCTGTAGTTATTTGGAGATGTCTGTAGATGTTTGGAGATGTCTGTAAATATTTGTGGATGTTTGGAGATGTCTGTAGTTATTTGGAGATGTCTGTAGATGTTTGGAGGTGTCTGGAAATATTTGTGGATGTTTGGAGATGTCTGTAGATGTTTGGAGATGTCTGTAGATGTCTGGAGATGTTTGTAGATCTATGGAGATGTCTGTAGGCATTTGGAGATGTCTTTAAATATTTCTGGATGTTTGGAGATGTCAGTAGATGTTTGGAGATGTCTGTGGAAGTTTGGAGATGTATGTAGGTGTTTGGAGATATCTGTAGAAGTTTGTAGATGTTTGGAGATGTTTGTGAATGTTCTTCAAGTTCAGTGTTGCATGACTTTCTCACACACTATCGCTTTCATCAGTTCTCTTTGTTCTCCCTTTTTCTCTCTTCCTCCCTCTGTTCTATCTTTCTCTCTCTTTCTCATTGTGGAGAATCTCACACTCTAAAAATCTACATGACACTCGGGACCGTGCACTGTCAGGTGAGAATGCATAATCATCCCCCAGCTCTCCCTCTCTCTCTCTCTCTCTCTCTCTCTCTCTCTCTCTCACACACACAAATCTGATAGAGTGTGT
>NC_089803.1:5833181-5976178 GCF_029633855.1 Hoplias malabaricus | reverse complement strand
AGAAACACACACCTCACTAACACACACCTCCACACACAATAACACACTCTGTGGAGGAGAGACACACACCTCACTAACACACACCTCCACACACAATAACACACTCTGTGGAGGAGAGACACACACCTCACTAACACACACCTCCACACACAATAACACACTCTGTGGAGGAATGTCTCCAACATGATCACACACACAGTTCAGTTTCACAGTTTGTTGAACCACTGAAAAGTTAATGATCTCTCTCTAAATCTAATGCTCTGTTTATTGAACTTGTAAGAGATGATCACCTCAGTTTCTCAGTAGAGTGTTCAGTGCTAAATACGTCATATCTGCAGGTAGGTGTCCACTTCTGTCCACTGGATATTTATGGTGGTCTCCTGAAGGTCTAAGAGATTCCTACAGCATCCAGAACATTATCAGTCTCCTATTGAACTGTGGCCTGTGACCCTTGGAAGCTGTTGTAATCTGCTGTGACCAGTGGAGTTACGGAAAATTAACCAACACATTCATCACCACACAACAAACCTTTATTTTTATATTTAAAATATATATTTGGCTCTTTTTAATGTAGTCAGTTTTTCTATCAATTTGTGCCATTTTTAAAAGCACAAGCAAAGTACCATTTCTTTTCAAACTATTGTTAACACAAAGCCCCTGAAGAACTCAGTTAACTCAGAGTCCAGATGTAGCTGTGTCTCTTCTGTGTCGTTGTCGTGTGTAAATATGTTTTCAGATGGCGCAGGGTAAAGAATGTTCTTACAGATTAAGCAGCTGACAGTGGTGTCACTGTTCTCCTGGAGGCAGTGTGCGTAAATTTATTAATGGTTTTGTTCATTTTTAAATCATTTTTCTAGGAAATAATATTGTGACGACAGCAGATCAGTTGGATTTTTACTGAATAATTAGCCTGAGAATGAGGTGAGATTTTGGCTGAGTTCCCTGTCTCCATTCTCAGTGTGAACCCACCAGCCCTGACCCCCACCGCCCCGTTCACTGCACATAAAGATTCTAATCTAAACATCATTATTAAAGTCATTATTGTCATATTTCAGTTGTTTGTTTCCTTTTAATTCCATGTTTATTATGATTTTTTTAACAGTTTCTGGTATTTTCCAGTTGTTCTCTCAGCACCACTCCTACCTCCTGTGGTTCTGCTCACTCGTGTGTTTGTGTGTTCACTCCCAGAGATGGTGTAAATACAGAGAATCGATTTCCTTAAGGATATTAATAAGGGTGACTCCCCCTTTTCTTCTCCTCGCTGTGATGGATGATGCTACAGATACCCCCCCCCCCCTTTACCCAGAGTGCCTTGCTGAGGGTCTGGGTGCTGCTGTGACTCTAGTGTCCATTCTCCTCTTTCTGCACTGGTCAGAAGTCCCCCCCTTCACCTGAGACCTGTCCAATGTCCAGATCAGTAGCACCCCCTGTGGAGAGGATCCAGACAGCAGACAGAGCAGAGAGAAGGGTCCCTCAGACAGCTGCAGAGAGGAGGGGGGATGTAGAGCGACAGAAAGCTTCATCATTGGAGCTAATGAACAGAAAACACATATACAGCATTAAACACTGTCTGCAAGCTCCGCTCCATTTCATTCAGTTCTGTTCATTCACTGGGATCCACTGTTACATTCACATGGTCCAGTGTGGACTACGAAGGCAGTCTTAATGGAGCACAGCTGGCCACACATTCCCTCAAGGGCCTCTCAGCACAGTGCTTGTAAATGTGTAACATCTGGCTCGTATCATTTGGTGTTGGAAGTGAATGAGCTAAATGCAGTAGCCCATGAGTAAATAAGGGACAACACTAAGATCAACATTACCTCAGAGGAAAAGTACATGTTCTTCACTGATTTAAAGCTGTGGTGTAAGAGTTTAAGGAATACTGTAAAAACTCTTCATAATGAACATTAAACTGTGTGTATTTACTCAGTAACACAGCTCAGATCAACTGTGACACTAGTATTAAATTACAGTTGTGTGGCTTCTGCTTATGAAAATATTCACATTTAATATTCAGTGAAGACAAATGACTCATTTTACATTCGGTAATTTCAAATATGTTGTCCTTCAAAACACACACACACACACACACACGCACAAAATATACACACACACACACACACACGCACAAAACACACACACACAAAACACACACACAGTCTCACGTTTAAAATAGTATTTTTTATAGTCTTATATTTAATTATATGTAAACAAAATTATTTTTTATAATTCAATTATATTTTTAACATTCCCCTCATGATACACTAAAATAGAGGAAATACATTCATTTCCATAGAGAGGGTCCACTTTGCATCATGAGCCCATGCTTCAGTGCTCTGCTAGTGTTTATAGTCCTGTGAGTTTAACACTTCATGACTGAGAGCTGCTGCCCCACAAACTTCACCCACAGCAACCATGACTTTGGTCTCCATCTTCATCTGGACACTGGCGCTCTGGACGAGAGGTAGAAATGTGGGGTTGTATTTCAGTTTTGAAGATCAACATTGAAACCCTTTCTTGAATGATTTATTTTGAAATTACAATAGATTGAATTGCTTTATTTTTGTGTGTATACAATTTAACATTGATATTTATTTCTCTCTCTCTATTAGGTTCCTTTGGAGATATAATAATGACTCAGTCTCCAGAATCTCAGTCTGTTTCTCCAGGAGACACTGTTACTATCAGCTGCAGATCCAGTCAGAGCATCAGCAATGACCTTGCCTGGTATCAGCAGAAACCTGGAGAAGCTCCTAAACACCTGATCTATTACTCCACTATCCGTCAGTCTGGAGTCTCAGATCGTTTCAGTGGGAGTTATTCTGGTACAGACTTTACTCTAAAAATCACTGGAGTAAAGCCTGAAGATGCAGGAGATTATTACTGTCAGCAGGGTTACAGCTATCCGTTCACACAGTGTTAGAGCGTCGTACAATAACCTCCTTCAGCTGTAGAGGAACTGCTCTGAGTCAGAAACACTCACTGATCTGTGAACAGCTGCTAAAGCTGCACTCAACTGAACTCATCAGCTCCAGAACACTACAGTAGTGAAGAGTGTTCTCTCTTTGGGGAGTTTTCCTCACTGTGGAACAGGGATTTACATCAGGAGATGGAGTATCTCACTAGGAGCAGAAGCAGATAAACACTACACACTGTACACACTACACACAATCTTCACAAGCTCTACACACCGTTACTAATTACATTAGAGCTTGACTTTCAGCTTCATTCATTAATCTATTCACACTGCATCATGTAAATTTACTGAATTAAATGTTAATATCAACTTAACCGAATAATGTAATGATGTTACACCACTGACCTACAGTGACCTTTGCTCTGATCTAACATTATGTCAGTTCTTCTACAGTTAGATCTTCTTAATCTGTGTGTTTTTGTATAATATTAGAAACATTTTTCTTCCAAAACCTGTCCATTTCTATCCATCCTTAAAGCCGTCTGTCTGGGGTTCATGATGATTCTGCATCTGTCCAAAAATGTTCAGCTTGTTTCAGTCAGTCACACTCAACACATCACTCAGCACCGCACTGAATCTACAGCTACTCCCAATTTTAACAACAGAGATTGTACTTTTTAGTGAACTGTATGATGAAGAATCACTGAGATTTTATTCCTCACCAAGACACTGCTCAAGATTAAAGCACAGTTCAGATTATTGAGCTTTTAACTACACAACAATACTGTGTTTCTATGTGATGTCACTATATGAACAAACAATGATCAGGGGGTCCTGACCACTGAAGAGCAGGGTGAAAGGGGGCTAACAAGGTATGCAGAGCAACAGCTGGACTACAGTCTGTGTGTGCACTGCATTCATACATCTGCACAGATCTGATTGGTCTGTGAGTTTACTGCACTACAAAGCCTTTACAATAAAAACAGGAAGAGTTCTGCCGCTGAAAATGAACACTGTTAAAATTAAATCATTCTCATAGTTTATCGGTAGGGGCCCGCATTTGACAACATCTGGGTCCAGACCAGGACCGTGATCAGCCTTTTAGTGACCTCTGCCTTAAAGGATAAAAACCCTGCTCAGAACATACACAAATGTAGTGTGGCCTTGGCTAGTGCTTAGATTAGTGTGAGCCCGACTACGCCACCTAGGGAATTTCGCCCTAGGAAATAACCCCAAGTACTTTCCCAAAAGCACACAGGTACGTTCCAAAAAAAAGAGAAGAGACACGAAATGGAGTTCAGCGTACAAAGTCCTTTACTCTCAGTTGTCTTGCAACATTTAAAATAACGATTTTATTAATAAGTTTTAAAAAAAATAATAAAACAAAAGAATACAGTGGGGTTTTACCTACTGACTACTAAAAATAACCCCTACAAGGTTATTAACTAGATTCGCTCATCATAATGATCCTACCATTTGCGTACATTTTAACTGGGTTCCAGCAGACGCTATCCTATACAGAGTTCCAATACTAGAGACTATAAAACCCACACACAGGTTACCAAAAAGAACCCCCTTGGGGTAGTGACTTCACACACAACAGATCGAGTGCCCAGAAAAAGGAAAAAAATGTACAAAAAGGATAACCAGTAAACCAAAGGGACACTCATATACCAGGTTGCTCTGCAAGAACAGGTAAAAATACACAAGTACGTTAAACAGGCAGATCACATGCTTAAAAGGACTGTAATACCCACAGCCCGAACACCATCCAAAATAATAACCAAAATAAAATGGGTAATTTAAAAGGCAAGAAAAACAAAAGAACTCAATAACAAACAAGAAAAACCCACAAGGGCAAATAATCAAAATAAAAGAGAACCAGATAAAACAAGATAAGTGGTTCGACCCCACAATGTATCCACACAGACAAAACAGCAGGAGACTAGGAGAAGCTCTGCTCCACACCACCTGGGCCACCTCCGATGGCGACACCCCAGAGCACCTAATAAAAGGAGCATTTTAATCATAAAAATATAAAACCGTAATAATAGGTGGGATAAAGCTAGCCATGTGCTAAGCACACATACCCTCTGTGCCTCAAACTCTTAAACCCATCTATAACTAAAAACATTCACCAGCATAACTAAAAGAATGGAATTTGTACCTTGATGCAGCTTGAAAGCCCACTCGTTCTCAGGCACACCAACATACATCAACTGCCTTATATGCACTGTCCCGGATTAGAGCTGCCGCTAACGGCAAGCAACGTGGTGAATCGACAGGGGGTGTGACACCTGTCTTCTTTCCAGTAAGATCGTCCAAGACACTCAGAAGCAAGCACCGCAGTACCGCGACCCAAAGAGTAAAAAGTGGGAGCTTAGCCTACCACATGCTAACTGCGTGTATATATACACTGGAGCTAATGAGCAACAGCATGACCCAGGAGAGAAAGGGGAGGGGGGGGCGGGGGGGGGGCGGAGGAAGACTGCTCCTGAACTACGGTGGCTGCACAAGCCCAAAAATAACTAATGGCCCAGTGACAGCTCTACCTGCTACATTCTACCCCCACATTTTGTGTCGGCGTCCCGTCGACAAAATATTACCCAACACATGGACTAACACCAGGGTCTGAAGTGTACAACAGCCATACTACCTGAATCAGATACCAAAGGTGCCGGGTTAGGAGCTACACTTGCCATGGACATTGGTAGATGATGAGGGTTCCTATGCTGGCCTGCTGTTACTCGAGTTGTTCGTCGCCTCTTATCTAACACTTGCTCAGCAACTTCTACCTCAGATATAACAGGGGAACCCGGACCACTAGGTCCAGCCCTGGGAGGAGGATTGGCTTCAACTGGGTTAACCCCTGGTGGAACTGGAATGGGCAATGGCTCCTGGGACCCAGCTTGAGGATAACCTACCACTAGCCACTGACCTAACTCTTCCTCCTCTGACTCTGAACCATCTTCTATGTTTGGGTTCCCTACTGGAGGAGATGCTGCAGAAGAGTTTGGAGAAACTAACTTTAACATTACCCGGTGTACCTGCCGGACCTGGCCCAAGTCTTGCAACGGGGCCACTGAATACACCACACACCCAGGTTCAGGTACTTTTACTACCTGGTGAACAATGGCACTCCAAGCATCCTGGATTTTCTTACGTCCACGAACAGAATGATTCCTAAGATAAACCAACTGGCCTACCTGCAACTGGTCAGCTAAAAAACCCTGATCATGACGTTCCTTGCGCCGCTGTGCTGCTACCAACAACCTCTCCCTTGCCCCTTTGAAAGCAACCTGGAGACGCCTCTGATGCTCCTGAACCCAATCACCAACTGCTCTACCCTCAGTCTCTGGGACCCTACCCAACAGGAAGTCCACTGGGAGTTGGGGTTCTTGGCCAAACAAGAGAAAATATGGTGATTCCCCTGTAGACTGATGAACAGATGAATTATAGTTAAAAACTAACTGAGGCAAATAATCTGGCCAATGGCTCTTCTGTTCCTGGGATAATGTGCGCAGCAGGTTATGCATTGTCCGATTAAATCGCTCACACTGGCCATTGCCTTGTGGATGGTATGGAGTAGTTCGTGTCTTCTGAATTCCATACAAATCGCAGAGCTGATAGACAAGAGAACTCTCAAAGCTTGCACCACAATCTGAATGTAAACGGGCCGGGACCCCATAACGATAAAACCAGTGCTGAACAAGCACCCTGGCCACTGTCTGAGCCCTTTGATCTCGAGTAGGAATCACTTGAGTAAACTTAGAGAAAACATCAGTTATAACTAAAACCTGTTCAGTACCATCCCTAGCAGGCTCCAGAAAAGAGAAGTCAATGGCCACTACCTCATTTGGTCTCGAAGCCAAAAGGTGTCCCATTGGAGCACGCAACTGTCTCTGTGGGGGTTTAGCGATGGTACACCTCTCACATTGCTGACACCACTGCTTAATATCATTAGCCATTCCAGGCCAATAACACCGCTCCCTTACTAATGCTGTAGTACGCTCTACCCCTTGATGGCCATGCTGGTTGTGCAATTGCTGCAGCACTTCCTCCTGCAGGCATTCTGGAAGCAAAAGCTGCATAATCTCTTCTCCACCATCTGGCTTTAGAATCCTACGGTACAACAAGTCATTACGCTGGACAATCCCATCCCATTGGCGAAGGAACCCCTGAGTCCGGGTTGACAAGTCTTCCCTCACACTCCGACTAGGTAGTCTATGCTCCTGCCAAAAAGAATTAAAACTGCGGATAGCTGGATCGGCTTCCTGCAAACACTTCAGGTCCCCAAAATCACGGGAGGGAAAAGCAGAAATAAAAAACTGAGCTACTGATGAAGGGGCTGCCTCCCTACCCGGCTGCCGAAGAGCCAGAGGCAATGTCACACCACCCACTACTGAACCCTGCAGCTCTTCTGGCGTGGGCATTCTCTGCCGAGATAAGGAATCAGCATTTTTATTTATACGGCCTGGCCGATAACGGATAATATAATTAAATGCTGACAACTGAGCAACCCAACGCTGCTCTGTAGCACCCAACTTGGCAGTATTCAAATGGCTCAGGGGGTTATTGTCAGTCCAGACAACACACTCCTGACCCCAAAGATACTCACGAAATTTTTCTGTCATTGCCCACTTCAAACCCAAAAACTCCAGCTTCATTGAGCTATACAACTTTTCATTAGGGTTGAGGCTACGACTTGCATAGGCCACGGGACGCACTCGACCATCCTGTTCCTGGGAGAGCACTGCTCCCAAGCCCTGGTGACTAGCATCAACCTCTAAAATAAATGGAAGCGAGAAGTTGGCAAAGGCAAGTGTAGGTGCGTTCACAAGCTTGGACTTAAGGGTCTGAAAGCTGGTCTCACATGGCTCTAACCAGAAATCTGACAACTGGGAACCAGGGCCCTTCCTAGTCCTTGTCCCACCCAATTCAGCAACTAAGCGGTGCAAAGGAGCAGCCATTTTTGAAAACCCCTTAATAAACCGCCGGTAATAACTAGCAAAACCCAGGAATGAACGCAACTCTGAAACAGACGTGGGACGGGGCCAGTTAGCCACAGCAGATACCTTCTCAAAATCTGGGGATACTCCCTTATCAGACACCAAATGACCCAGGTACCGGACTTGATGGCGGAAGAAACAACATTTCTCCAACTTGGCCTTCAGCCCGGCTTGATCTAGTCGATTTAGCACCAACTCCAAACGACTCAAGTGCTGATCTAGGTCAGAAGAGAACACAATAATGTCATCCAGATACAGCAACACTGATTGGCAATTCTGATCACCGAATATCCTTTCCATCAGTCTCTGAAAGGTGCTAGGGGCATTACACAACCCAAAAGGCATGCGATTATATTGGAATAGACCAAAGGGGGTACAAAAAGCTGTCTTTGGGCGATCACCCTCCGTAACTGGAATTTGGTTGTACCCACTAGCTAAATCCATTGTCGAAAACCACTGGGCACCTGATAGGGCATCTAAAGTCTCCTCAATCCTAGGCAATGGAAATGCATCCTTCCTGGTTTTGCTGTTAAGCTTACGGTAGTCAACACACATCCGGAGGGTACCATCTTTTTTTCTAACCAGAACAATAGGCGAGGCATAAGGACTACAGCTTTCCTGAATAACCTGATTCTCAAGCAGCTGCTGAATGTGAGCCTTAACAGCCTCATAGTCAGATGGCGGGATGCGTCTGTATCTCTGTCTTACTGGCACCTCATCCAACAAAGGGATGTCATGGGAAATCAAACCCGTACAGCCAATATCCCCTTCGTAGGAAGAGAACACTGCAGCATACCTACAGAGAAGGGACCGCACCCTTCCCTGATCTATTGGGGACAAAACAGACAGATCCAATGCGTCAATTTGCTCCAAAAATTGAACTGGGCTGAGCTGTTTGAGACTGAACCTGGGCAACCACCGTAGGGGGCTCACTCATTTCCTCTGTAACTCCAAGAGGCAGACTCACAACCTGTGCGCTAGTCAACAATCCTAAGGGACGGCGTGGGGGCAAAACAACCCTAGAGCAACCCACATTTACCAAGGGGACATACACGGTCCCTCCGACTACCTTGACTAGAGAAACAGCAACCAACAAGCCATCAGGTAAGGCACTTAAAGTATCAGGAGGTTCGAACAAAACCCCAGTAGTGCACTCACTGAGATGACTGGAACAGGTGGCAGCAACCATCTTGAATGTACCTGCTGGTATATGAATAGGTCTCCGCCCCCTAACCCTAGCTACCCCTGTGTCTTGTATAGAGGACCTATCAGAAACCTGATGACAATACTGCAGGGCTTGCTGCCAAGGTGGGGATGCGTGCACAACTGGCGGTAGGTCAAACAATGCAGGGCCATGCTGACAGAAGAGTTCCTGATAACACTCTCGAATGACGTTCATACCCAACACGCCAGGGACTATAGGTGAGGTACTACAACCTGGGGGATCTTTAATTACCAACCAACCACGGTTAGGGAGGGATTTTCCAAGTACCTCCACGGTTAACTCAACGTAGCCCACATAGGGTATTTCTAGCCCATTAGCCGCACGAAGCTGCAACCACCGGCAAGAACGCAAATCACCCTGAATGTGTTGACGAAAGAAACTCTCAACTATGGTTGAAACCATCGACCCTGTATCAAGCAAACAGTTCACCACCACACCGCCCAATTGAATAGCCACTTTTGGGCACTGCCCAACTAAGGACGGACTGGTCAACTGAAGTAAAGCAGGCTGTGAGGTAGAGCCAATACTGTCCCCTCCCACGGTGTGGCTCTGCACCTGGAAGGGAGCTAGTTTTCCGCCGGCTGAGAATTAGGGGCTGCACGACTCTGAGGAGGAGTCCCTATTGGGTGCACTGAAACACGTTCATTATCACAGTCGCTGGCGTAATGCCCTGGTTTTTGACAGCGTCTACAGATAATATTAGGCCGGCTAGGACCAGTAGGCCGAGAAGAGGCACCTAATTTAGCGATGCTCTGGGCTAACTGATTAATCTGTTCTTGCTGTTTAAACAGCATAGCCCTTAATTCTGTCATCTCAGAAGATTTAAAATTATCTGCAGCATGCTGAGCCTGATAAGACTCCCCAGACATCTGCAGTGCACACATAGAGGGGACAGAATAGCTCCTACCTCCCCCATTATCAGCTGACCTACTCTCACGCTCCCATCGGATGGCCGCTGCCCGCACCTGCAGCATAGAAAGTGCTGGTGTCTGACGAATCAACTGCTTTAGCTCCCTACACAAGGCAGAGTCTAGAACACTCTCCACAAACTGGTCACGAACCAACATATCAGCATCCGGTACTACAGAAGGTGCACACTGCTTTATTTTTTCCATAAGGGCTAAAAGGGCATGAGAGTACTCCTGTAAAGATTCCCCTTCCCATTGCTTACGGTGAAAGAAACTCTCCTGCAGGGCAATATATGACTTCGAGCACCCATATAGCTCTTTAAGGATAGATAGAATCTTCTGAGGATCCTCCTTTTCCATTCTAGGCCTATACCTTATTTCATCCTTAGCTTCTCCTTCTAGATGATCTAACATAAAATAAGCCTGATCAATAGGCGCCAAATGGCGTGCCCGAATGCTTGCCTGTACCTCTTCACTCCACTCTTCTATACCTATACCAGCCCTGCCTCTAAACACTGGGCATTTACGCTCACGAGGAAGGTACAACACCCTTTCGACTGGGGTAGGGTTACTCACCAGCCCTCGAGATTCACCACCACTACTGGGACCTGGCTGAGACTGGGAAGAAGCCCTTTCCTGTAAAAGGCGCTCATTATCTGCCCGGAGCTGTTGCACCAAATCCCTCATTTCCTGAAGCTCACTGGCCATCATAAGGACAGAAGGGAAAGAAACAAATAAGAAAATGAATTAGCTTAACACCTCCTTACAGGCACACAAGTACAATCCTTGTGACCCAACGTCAACTGCTGTTTTGCCTTTGAATAAGAACAACAAGACAACACAACTGAACTCCAAAACACGTCTCTGTTTCTGGATCCTGCCGACTACGCCAAAAATGTGGCCTTGGCTAGTGCTTAGATTAGTGTGAGCCCGACTACGCCACCTAGGGAATTTCGCCCTAGGAAATAACCCCAAGTACTTTCCCAAAAGCACACAGGTACGTTCCAAAAAAAAAAGAAGAGACACGAAATGGAGTTCAGCGTACAAAGTCCTTTACTCTCAGTTGTCTTGCAACATTTAAAATAACGATTTTATTAATAAGTTTTAAAAAAAATAATAAAACAAAAGAATACAGTGGGGTTTTACCTACTGACTACTAAAAATAACCCCTACAAGGTTATTAACTAGATTCGCTCATCATAATGATCCTACCATTTGCGTACATTTTAACTGGGTTCCAGCAGACGCTATCCTATACAGAGTTCCAATACTAGAGACTATAAAACCCACACACAGGTTACCAAAAAGAACCCCCTTGGGGTAGTGACTTCACACACAACAGATCGAGTGCCCAGAAAAAGGAAAAAAATGTACAAAAAGGATAACCAGTAAACCAAAGGGACACTCATATACCAGGTTGCTCTGCAAGAACAGGTAAAAATACACAAGTACGTTAAACAGGCAGATCACATGCTTAAAAGGACTGTAATACCCACAGCCCGAACACCATCCAAAATAATAACCAAAATAAAAGGGGTAATTTAAAAGGCAAGAAAAACAAAAGAACTCAATAACAAACAAGAAAAACCCACAAGGGCAAATAATCAAAATAAAAGAGAACCAGATAAAACAAGATAAAAGTGGCTCGACCCCACAATGTATCCACACAGGCAAAACAGCAGGAGACTAGGAGAAGCTCTGCTCCACACCACCTGGGCCACCTCCGATGGCGACACCCCAGAGCACCTTGATGCAGCTTGAAAGCCCACTCGTTCTCAGGCACACCAACATACATCAACTGCCTTATATGCACTGTCCCGGATTAGAGCTGCCGCTAACAGCAAGCAACGTGGTGAATCGACAGGGGGTGTGACACCTGTCTTCTTTCCAGTAAGATCGTCCAAGACACTCAGAAGCAAGCACCGCAGTACCGCGACCCAAAGAGTAAAAAGTGGGAGCTTAGCCTACCACATGCTAACTGCGTGTATATATACACTGGAGCTAATGAGCAACAGCATGACCCAGGAGAGAAAGGGGAGGGGGGGGGGGGGGGGGCGGAGGAAGACTGCTCCTGAACTACGGTGGCTGCACAAGCCCAAAAATAACTAATGGCCCAGTGACAGCTCTACCTGCTACACACTGCTGCAGCTGCACCCTACTGCAGGTGCTGAGGGGGAGGATGATACACACAATAACACACTCTGTGGAGGAGAGACACACACCTCACTAACACACACCTCCACACACAATAACACACTCTGTGGAGGAGACACACACACCTCACTAACACACACCTCCACACACAATAACACACTCTGTGGAGGAGAGACACACACCTCACTAACACACACCTCCACACACAATAACACACTCTGTGGAGGAGAGACACACACCTCACTAACACACACCTCCACACACAATAACACACTCTGTGGAGGAGAGACACATACACCTCACTAACACACACCTCCACAGGTCCATTCCCTCCAGCTTGGGGTCCATGCTGTCCACTCCAGTCCAGGTCGACACAGGGGACGTCAAATGGCTGATCAGTTCATTATTGTTCAGATGTCTATCACCACCTACTGGTGCACTGTCCTATAATCAGTGTACAGAACTTACACAGCTCCAACACCTGGGCTCCACACCTGAGCACCACAGCTACTGATAATTAATCTAACTTCATGTCACACTGCTCTCTAATGAGAGGAGACTGATCAACATTTCCTCTCACTCTCTAAACTTACACAATAATTTACAATATAATCAACTCAATCAGAATCAAACAGTCCATGTCCCTGTCCCATCTGACCTTTTCTGATCCTTCATCACCACCTATAGGTTGTTTGAAGATGACATCATGTCACTGCCTGATCTGCAGATGGAGGACAGGAAGTGATGTCATACACAGGGAGCTCTACAATCACTAATAAATCTGATAAATCAATAATCATTGTTACTTTTACTGATAAATCATGAGGAACATAAATTAAATACCAACATTGTTGTTCAAGAGGGACAAATAAAAGCAATAATGTGACTGAGAAAGGCTTATGAGCCAATGCCTGTGTTCAGGACGAGACTGAGACAGCTTCCTGTTCTGAAACTTCTTGTTGGAATTTAGTTGTGTTTTGTCTGTTTTAAATCTCTCACCAGCGCAGACCCAGCACCAACACAACTGTGTACAACACACACTCACTTCTCACACCTGCATGAGGCTGCCGTCACCTTTAATTCACCTGTGTCCCGTTCCACCTTAAACACTAGAGCATACACCATACACCTGCTGCATCATTTAAGGTGGAATGGAAAGCTTATTTAATTGTGTGATCTGTGAGGAGCGAGTGTTTTATTTTGCTGAGTTCTGTGGCAGCTGTGTGTCACTGGTGAAGGACTGAATACCTAAAGTTACTTTAAGTAAACAACCATAACATTAATGTTGAGAGGCGATGCAGCACGGGTTGTTTTTGTTGCTCCTTTAATACACTGGATGATAAAAGAGAACCACACCCCAGTCATTGTGGAGTGACCGAACTTCTAAAACCAAGTTGTGTGTCTAAATACTTCAGTGATCTTTCATTAGTGTTTTTGAGTTAAAGGACGTCTGGAGAAGAAGACAATAGCTGCTAATCTCACAGTTCAGTTTAAATCTGTCTCCATCATCATCTCCAACATGTGTTGTGTTGTTTTGTTTGTACATTTCTCTCGTAATATGGTCTACATTATCACAATACAGGCTCCATTCTGGTTATCTCGTCCTACCCTCGAGATTTCACACATCATCAGAACCATGAGAGTGAAAACAACCTGGACTTCAGCTGAGGGTTTCTCCCTTCAGATTCTCAGCAGGTCTGGTGTCTAATTTCTTTAGGGGGTTGTACAGCAATGGTAAAAGTCCAAGAGCAGACTGTTACACCTAAGTACTCAGTCTGACGCTCAGAAGGCATTTCTACAGATTGGTCACTAGTTCATCAGTTTCTGTCAAACTGAATATTTAACTAATGGTTCATCATCTGATGCTAAATCATCACACATCTCCCATAACGGTAGTTTAGTTTACTGAGGAATAGCAAACAAATATTTAGGCACTGATTATTTATGAATAAAAAAGAATATATTTGTCAGTGACCAAGCCTCTGTAGGAAGGAGGACTCTGGGGGCAGCAGCAGTTTGTCTGAATGGTCTTTTATTTACACACCAGAATGACACACTGTAACACACCCCAAATGACCAGCTTTTCTTCTCAACGCAAAACAAACAACAGTCACTTTCAGTCCCTCTTCTTCTCTTCCTGCTCTCAGTGAGGAAACCTGTTAATATTGTGATTGTTTTTATTTACATCTGAAGGCAACATTTTGGCTTTTAATGATATTTCCTTTATTTTTACCTCTGAAATACAATGTTTGTGTCCATTAATATCTATAAATTTATTTCTCCATTACAGATTCATTTGGAGATAAAATCCTGACACAGTCTCCAGGATCTCAGTCTGTTTCTCCAGGAGACACTGTTACTATCAGCTGCAGATCCAGTGAGAGTGTAAGCATCTGGCTTCACTGGTATCAGCAGAAACCTGGAGAAGCTCCTAAACTCCTGATCTATAGCGCATCCACCCGTCAGTCTGGAGTCTCAGATCGTTTCAGTGGGAGTGGATCTGGTACAGACTTTACTCTAAAAATCACTGGAGTAAATTCTGAAGATGCAGGAGATTATTACTGTCAGCAGGGTGACACACTTCCGTTCACACAGTGTTAGAGCGTCGTACAAAAACCTCCTTCAGCTGTAGAGGAACTGCTCTGAGTCAGAAACACTCACTGATCTGTGAACAGCTGCTAAAGCTGCACTCAACTGAACTCATCAGCTCCAGAACACTACAGTAGTGAAGAGTGTTCTCTCTTTGGGGAGTTTTCCTCACTGTGGAACAGGGATTTACATCAGGAGATGGAGTATCTCACCAGGAGCAGATTAACACACTCAGCACATTACACACTTTACAACCAGTCTAAACACAGTGTATACACACTTTATACACACTATACACATTCAACATACAGTCTCCACACATTAATTACACACTTTACACAATTTGTTTAAATAGTATTTTACTTTATTCACACAGTAAAATCACTACATTTGTTTCAAGTAGAACTTTAAAAGTTAAGTATGAAAAGGAAAGACTGTGTCCCTGAACTGTACTGTCTTGCTTAAGTCTATCATGTGGATCAAGTCAGTTCTTCTAAAATTAGACCGGTTTAAACTACACAGAACTTCTGTAGAGGAAGTGTTTTATTATTATTATCTTCTTCTTCTTCTTCTTCCTCTTCTTCTTCTTACTATTACTATTATTATTATTACTATTATTATTATTATTATTATTATTATTCCAAAACCTGCTCATCCTTTTTTAAAGCCATCCTTGTGGGGTTCATTATCTTCATCATCTGTGTAAATATGTTCATCTTGACTCAGTCAAACTCAAGGACAACACTCAGCACTGAATCTACAGCTAAACTCATTCTCCAACAAGTAAAGGTTCTATTTTGGGGCTAAACATCTATTGGCAATTCACCAGAACCACAAACAATGCTAAAGAAGCACAAACACTGGACTATATTTATTTGTATTTACAGTGTGCAGTGTCAGTTATTCCCTCTGCCTCAGCATCATGTCTCTGGGCTGGGTCAAGCCACAGGACGACCTCTACATCTCAGGCAGTGTTCTCCATTGATTAGAAATGGACAAAGGATCCCAGTGGTGTGTTGAATCCAGCCTCTATATGAATCCACACCTACGCTGCATCCATTATCAGGGACATTCCTGTCCCAAGCCCACTTCTCTAACCATTACAGCATGGCTGCCCCCAAGAGAAAGAAGTGCAGAGTTTGTGGAGGTTCTGTAATAACGTGTAGATGAAAAGAATGGATCTATGAAGACCCTCTTTCATCCCTTTGCTCTAAAAATCTATTTATTTCATAATGATAATATAGAGGAGGTATCAAATATTAAACCTAGAGAACTGATACTAAACTTGAGCTTAGCTGAATGGCAGAGTAGTGATGAACCTCCCACTGAAATGTAGCTGGTGCAATGTGGACAATATCAATCTAACACATAATCACACAGCCATTCTGTGATCAGGCCCCTGTCCTGCTCAGCTCCCCCACTACATTCTGTCCTCCCCAGACATGTCCTTTTACATAGAGTTAATAAAAGTGTGGTGTAAGTGTTATTTTATTGTTATTATAAATGTACAGTTACTGTGAGTGTCCTGTAAATTGAAATGTATATTTAGTGTTACTCTAGTGTTTCTCTTGGTGCAGTCTTAGGCACCCAGTGTTAGTGTAGAGTCCAGTGTTAGTGTAAGACCAGCAGGAGGCATTTTTACTGGTTGTTTAGTCTTTTTCACTGAGACAAACAAACATCAGTGTAAACTGATACATTCATCATGGAGCTTAAACATCATCTGTTTCAATCACCTTCACAATGTGTGAGAGCAGCACCACCATTTTCTAAGATTCTGTTTCTGTTTTTCTTCAACTGAACTTTCTTAAATTAGACACTGCTTCAATAGCAGAAGAAACCACTCAGTGTCTGATTATTTCCACCTGCTCTGAACCAGTCTTGGACAGACATTAGATCTGCTGGCATCTCCCATAGTGTGTTCTCTAAGATTCACCCAAAACACTGTTACATTTAATTTTGAATAATTAACACTTTTCATACTCTGTAACATTGCTGTAACACAGTGGTGTCACCCACGAAAGACTTGATCATCACCTGCTGAACAATGAATTAACAAATGAAACACTAGGACTATGACACTGTGACAGTTCTCATCAGCACTAAGGAACTGAAACCAAGCTCCAAACAACTGAACTCTACACAGCATTTTACACACACCAGTAAAGAGAGAGAGAGAGAGAGAGAGAGAGAGAGAGAGAGAGAGAGAGAGAGAGAGAGAGTAGTGAGGTAAAACAGATTTACATGAACAGTCCTGAGTCGTTCTCTTTCTCCCAGAATAGAGCAGCACCTTCACCAGATGTTCAGCTTCATTTAGTCAACTTGTCCGACTTGAGGGTTCTCAGACTTATTTAACTTTAAATCTATTTGCAGATTTCTATATGTTTTCAGGTAAAAAATGTAGATAGTTTGTACACACCCTGAGCTCTCAATGCCTGATAAGTCAGATTATGATATTTCCACACCATGCCACATGTAACCATCGTTAATGTTCTTCAAAGAAGTCATCAAGTTGTGAAAAGGCTTTAAACTAAACCTTATTTAAATACTCGAGTACCAATAGTGTTTTAAGGGGAAATAAGTGTTTACACAGTTTTTCTATTGCTGCCCTATATTTCATTTTACTGATGTTGTAGTTCTATCAAATTTAAAGTGGCTTGACATCAAAAAATCAAACAATTTCTTAAAACACTGCTAACAGCAACAGTATTGAGTAACTTATATTTTTATTTTTGCTATAATTACAGATGTTTTATTCACAGTTTTTTCTATTAGCAGTGAAACCATAAACCATATGAGTCAAGTCAAGTGAATGTTATTATCATTCCAGTGACATATAGTTTACAGTACACAGTGAAACAACACAACTTTCCTCCAGGACCGAAAAACACAGAACATCTCACACAGGGCTAAAGTGCACGAGGGCAACATGTGCAACAACGCTAGATGCTAGACCACTGCCTCATGACAATCATCTGGAACATTTCCTGATGATGGGAGTGAGTGCATTGGGACAGTATTCACTGAGGCAGGACACAGGAAACATCTTTGACACGAGAATGATGGTGGTTGGCTTGAAGCACATTGGGATGATGGAGCTGCTCTGGGAGGTGTTGAAGATGTCAGTGAAGATATGTTAGCTGGTCTGCACATCCTCTGAACACTCAGCCATGAATGTAGTCTGCTCCAGCAGCTTTTCCTGGGTTCATTTTACATAGAGTTTTCCTCACATTAACTCTTCATTGGGAGGAGGGGTGGTCTTCCTCAGCATTGTGTCGTTCTGCACCTCAAACCATGTGTAGAATTTGTTCAGCGCGTTGGGAAGGGAAGGATCACTGTCCAGATGGAGACAGAACTGCTCTAAGAATCTGTAGCCTCTACAGTGTGGGAGTGTTTTCCATTATTAATAGCTGCAGAATCCATTAATATTGTGTTATATTTCAGAAATAGTGTGTGTAAAGTGTGAAGTGAGCTGTGTTTAGAGCAGGCTTTTGTATTAAATCTAAAGCTGGATTGTAGAGTCAATGTTGGGTTATTAGACATGCATTATAGTTTAACTCATAACAGCCCAGACCCAGTTCACCATAAAGTCAAATTGTGAGAAATATAAAACAGGCCAAAGAAACAACATAGAACATTTTTTTAACATTTCTTTCTGTAATTTGTAATTAATTTTGGGTTGAAATCACAATATAACAAACATCACAGCAACCATTTTCTAAATTTGTATTTGCACATTTTGTCCCTGAAAAGTGATCCGAGCGGGTCGTACAGTATGTAACACAGGACAGGTGACTAAAGCAGTTCAAATGTTAAAAGGTTTGGAACACACCTTTTATAAACACAAGTATGTTTTTAAAATAAACATTTCTATGTATTCACCAGTCACACCGTCATTCTATAAATGAGGTCAAACAAACACAAATTCACACACTGTCACGTGACTGCATTCAGGATGTTCAGTAAATGTCACTTAGGGACATCATGATTTAAAGTGAAGGATAAAGCTGTGTAGGGAATTTTCCAGACCTCATCAAGTGTTCGGGTTCTTACGGGCTAAAGATTTGGTAACACTATTTCTAACATTGGCTTCTTAACAGTTAATTAACTTTTAACAAGCAGGTAACTCACTAATGACAAATAAATAACCAAAACCAAGAGTAACATGCTGATCCTACAATATAAACATGTTAAAATATTTAAATCCAGACTGGTCTAATGCGGTAGTCATTGCTGGTAAATGAACTCATCTGCCGTACTTGTACGTGGTAGGATTAGTGTATATTCAGGTGTCCTGTTGATCAGAAGTCACTATAAACCAGTAATACATTTACAAAGAGCAGGTCAGGATGGAACTTCATCACTGCATTTTTGTTATGAATTCTAGCCTTAATAAGCACTTCCTAAGGGTAAGTCTGTAGTTATAAAGGGTGAATTAGTAACTCTGTAGTTATGGTCTTGCAAGTTCCTTAATAAATACTTTGTTAATGTATGTTACTCATTTTGAACTACTTCCACAACATTAAATGCTTGTGAAAGAGAATGTGTACATTCTACTTTAGTTTTACAATTGCTAAATAAAGACTTTCAGTCCAATATCCAGTGAAATGTTACACCATGAAGGTAAAAGAAACTGTAAACACACAGTGCCCCTTGATATCTACAATAACAGTGAATATTCCTTGCAGCTTAAAAACTATAACTGTAATAAAGTGATTACTCTGAATGTCTGTTAAGTTAAAAGTATTCAACACACTGTATAAATACCTTTATAATGTTTGTAAATTCTCTTTCAGAAAATATGCTAATTGTGACTATTAACTACTTATTAATCATTAATAAACTGCTTGCTAATAGACTGTTAAGAAGCAGACCTTAAAACAAGTTTTACCAAATATTCTTATTGTTATCATAGTTTCCTTCACCAAAATAAATATGATGATCTTTCCTCAGTGTTGTTAGAAAGATGATTTCCATAGAGAGGCTCCACTTTGCATCATGAGCCCATGCTTCAGTGCTCTGCTAGTGTTTATAGTCCTGTGAGTTTAACACTTCATGACTGAGAGCTGCTGCCCCACAAACTTCACCCACAGCAACCATGACTTTGGTCTCCATCTTCATCTGGACACTGGCGCTCTGGACGAGAGGTAACATCACTGATTTTCTTTATGGATATTTGTTTCTGATATAAAACACATAATTGTATTTAAATCTTATGATTTGCAGTTACAGTGAACACATGTACATATAAAGTTAAATAAATACAAGCAAAATAAATAGTAATAATAATAACAACCATATAAATCATTAATTAGTTAAAACACCTGAGCATATTTTGAATAATTTGACAAGACTATTTTAACAATTAAAAAAAAAAACAATTTATTTACAGTTTTCTAAGTGTATTTATTAATATTAATTTATTTATACTATTTATATTTACGCTTTCCTTTAGGGTCCAGTGGTCAGGTGACTGTGACTCAGACTCCATCAGTTAAAACAGTTTCTGCAGGACAATCAGTCACCATCAACTGTAAAACCAGCCCTGCCGTGCATCGCTGGAGTAATGGAAAATAAGGATTACATTGGTATCAGCAGAAACCTGGGGAAGCTCCTAAACTCCTGATCTACAGTGCTAACACTAGACCGTCAGGTATTTCAGATCGTTTCAGTGGCAGTGGATCTGGATCTGACTTCACTCTGACCATCAGTAACATCCAGACTGAAGATGCAGGAGATTATTACTGTCAGAGTGGACACAAGATCAGTGGTAGCTATGTGTTCACACAGTGAAATAGAGTCGTACAAAAACCTCCCTCAGTCAGAGACTGCACAAAGACTGTACTGCTGCAGCTGCACCCTACTGCAGGTGCTGAGGGGGAGGATGATACACACAATAACACACTCTGTGGAGGAGAGACACACACCTCACTAACACACACCTCCACACACAATAACACACTCTGTGGAGGAGAGACACACACCTCACTAACACACCTCCACACACACAATAACACACTCTGTGGAGGAATGTCTCCAACATGATCACACACACAGTTCAGTTTCACAGTTTGTTGAACCACTGAAAAGTTAATGATCTCTCTCTAAATCTAATGCTCTGTTTATTGAACTTGTAAGAGATGATCACCTCAGTTTCTCAGTAGAGTGTTCAGAGCTAAACACGTCATATCTGCAGGTAGGTGTCCACTTCTGTCCACTGGATATTTATGGTGGTCTCTTGAAGGTCTAAGAGATTCCTACAGTATCCAGAACATTATCAGTTTTCTATTGGACTGTGTCCTGTACAGGGGGGGAGCTAGAGATTGTCTCTTGTTTGTGCTATGGGGTAGTTTGATTGTCAGTGAGTGTGGTCTGAAATGTAAGGCTTCTTATTGGTGCTGGTCGCCACAGTTTAAGTTCTACATCATCCCTGACACACACACAGTACCAGCTCTGCAACAAGTGCAGTAACAGTTTGTGTTAAACACAAGGTGAGTTACACAGACATATGTGTAAGGAACACAATCTACACACACACCTCTGAATACACATTAGAAGATAGTTCTACTACGGCCAAGGCTTACACACCAGCAACAAGAAACACACACAGCCCTGTGCACATTTCAAAATCAAATCCAATCAAAGTTTAATTGTCATATACATAGTTATACAGGGTACAACATGCAGTGAAATGCTTTTATGACTGTCCACAAACATTAACAAAAATAAGAGTTAAGGAAATGTGAAGTAGAACCAAATAAAATACATAGACATTCTCAGAATAAACATTAAACTAAAAATAATTAAAGCTAAAACTGTTCAACATAGACACAAGAAAAATTCATTAATTCATTGTCTGAAACTGCTTATCCAGTTCAGGGTCGTGGTGGGTCCAGATCCTACCCACAGTTACTGGGCACAAAGTGGGAAAACACTCTGGGGGGTCACCTTTCCTTCACAGGGCGACACACACGCACACATTCACACCTATGGACACTTTTGAGTCACCAATCCACCTACCAACGTGTGTTTTTGAAGCGTGGGAGGAAACTGGAGCACCCGGAGGAAACCCACATGGACACTGGGAGAACACACCAAACTCCTCACAGACAATCAACAGGAGCAGTTGCCATATATGCTTGTGTGACTAACGTTGTTGTCCCTTCTTGAACACCCTGTGAAGGCAGCAGGCTTATGTGTGTATGTGTGTCAGATAACGGTGTGCTGGCACATCTTGACCTTCAGTTCCTTTCCTCTCCGTACTGAGTTGAGATAACTGAAGCTAGTTGAAACAGTCTGGAAGGGGACTCTGGGAACGGAATACATCAGAACATCATAGATAGTTAGAAACAGAGTGAAAACCTGCGTAATGTTACTTTGTTCATGGCCATATGAGACAAGAGAATGATAGTTGTTGTATAATTAGGGAGGGGCTAGGGGTATAAAAGCTTTGTGAGAAACTGTTCCAGTGGAGAAGGAGATTAGAAGGGTCTATGCATTGCATTTCCTTACTCCAATAAATTTGTTACTCACTGTGATAAAGACTCAGAGACTCTTTTTTTATTTCTGTCACAATTTTCCACCACACCATCGATGATTTGTCAAAGGAAACAGACAATAGAAATAGAATATTGATAATAGACAATAGAAGTAAGACTTCTGCTGGAATTTCTATTGTCTTGAGGCAATGGCTCTTTTAGCTGAACTTCCTCATTTCTTTCTTTCCATTTCTGCCTTTAACTCCTTTATCATCCCCCTCTTTGCTCCTTTCTCTACATTTTCTTTCTCGGTTCTGGGTTCTCCGAGTAACTGCGCCTATTTTCTCAGTCTTCAGAACTGCAATTCATTTCGTTTCAGGCACTAAAGGCCTCACTTGACTGACTGCAAAAACTGCTAAGACTGCTTGACTGACTGAATGCTTCAGCACCAATGGTTTAAAACCAGGCCTCAGAACCCATGCATTGAATTATTGATTTCTTTGTACAACTTTGCACTTGGATTTTTTATTTTTTTATTTTTTGCTGAAGTATGTGGATGATGGAAAAGTCAGAAAATTAATTATAGAAAACAATACACATGGCAAATGTGGCAAGGTGGAATGTTGGTGAATAAGTAATTTAAACATAAAACGTTTGAGTCTCAAAACCTGGAAAAACACAGAATAGTTTATTGATTCATTGTTTATCTATTTTGTTGAGATTTTAACTGCTAGACCAACACAAAGTATCACGTAATTGTGAGGTGTCAAATAAAAATCTGAAAAGTGTGACATCCAAAAGTATTCAGCCCCCTTCACATTGATTTCCCTAAATAACATCCAGTCCAATCAATAGTCTTCAGAAGTCCAGCTGTGTGTAATTTAGACTCAGTATAAATACATCTGTTCTGGGAAGGCCTCAGTGGTTTGTTAGAGAACACTAGTGAACAAACAGCATCATGAAGACCAAGGAACTTACCAGAAAGATCAGAGACAAAATTGTGGAGAAGTTTAAAGCTGGGTTAGGTTATAAAAAACATTTCCCAAGCTTTGAGCATCCCAAGGAGCACTGTTCAATCCATCATCCAAACCTGGAAAAAGTATTCTACAACTGCAAACCTACCCAGACATGGCCATGCACCCAAACTGATAGATTAAGCAAGGAGAGCACTAGTCAGAGAAGCAGCCAAGAGGAGCTGCAGAAATCCACAGCTCAGGTGGAAGAATCTGTCCACAGGACGGCTAAGTCATGCACTCCACATATCTGGCCTTTATGGAAAAATGGGAAAAAAACATTGTTGAAAGAAAGCCATAAGTAGTGCCATTTGCAGTTTTCCACAAACCATGTAAGGCACACAGCAAACATGTGGAAGAAGGTGCTCTGGTCAGATGAGACCAGTGTGGCAGAAAATAATACTGCTCACCACCTTGAACACACCGTGCCCACTGTGAAACATGGTGGTGGCAGCATCATGCTGTGGGGATGGTTTTCTTTGCAGAGAAAGCTGGTCAGAATTGATGGGAAGATGGATGGAGCTAAGTACAGGGCAATCCTGGATTAAAACATGTTAGAGTCTGCAAAAGACTTGAGACTGGGAAGGAGATTCACTTTCCAGCAAGACAATGACCCTATACATACAACCAGAGCTACAGTGGAATGGTTTAGATCTAAGAATATTCATTCAAGGTGGCTGTACAAAGTATTATGATACTTTTGCACATCATACTTATCAGTTTTTAATTGATTAAAACTTTGAAAAACATGTATCGTTTTTGTTCCACTTCACAATTAAGTGCTACTTTGTGTTGGCCTATCACTTAAAAGCTCAGTAAAATGCATTTACATTTGTGGCTGTAAGGTGACAAAATGTTCAGCACTTGTGTTTACTGTGATATTTACTCTATTTATGTCATGAAGATAAAAATGTTCTTTGGACCGTTCTCAGAGTATTTAAAAATTTACCAACTTATGAGAAAATAACAAAAAGGTCCAAAATACACCCTCCCTCTTCGGGGGAGGCATGTCCATTACGAGAGAGTCGCAGACACCAGTCGAGTGAAGTTCAAAGCAAATCAAAGTATTTATTTACCAAAATACTGGATCCAGGAGAACTAACACATTGAGAACAGTGTGATACCCCTCCCAAGTAAAGCTCTGACCTCTCCCCCATCTGACTCCAACAGTTATACCCCAGATGACGTATAGCCTGGTGGTGAGGCATTTCTGGCTGATTAGCGTATATTAATATGCATAATTTCACGTGTTAGTACTCAGCTCTTCACGTGCAAGATTCAGGTGCCTGTTGTGACCCTGAAGACATTCATTATCTGGCCAGGCTGACAATGGGCCTCTCTTCCCAGCCCTCTTTTCCCGAGAGACTAAAATTTAGGGAGTCAGAAATACATTTCAAGGCCACAAACAGAAGCTAAAGATCAGCGCCTCCGTGACCAACACTATGATGTCAGTGTGTTACAAGCCTGGAGTGCACATCTGTTCAAGGTTAGATGTTAAGAATGTGTAAATATCAAGTTATCATGCCATATAGTGAAGTTAGCTTATAATATGTCTTTAAGAGTAATTATCATATGAGTTAGTAGTGCAGGATCAAGCAAAAATGTTTAACTACATGTGTAAGTGATACATGATGTAAATGCTGGTTAGTCATTCATATAAATGCATATAGGGTACAGGATTTCACACAATGAGTATGTAGTTATAAATGCTAATTTAACTAATCATCATTTAAGGATATTTGTCAACAAACACAAAGTAATAAAATTGTTTCCCACGACAGTCATTAGCCTTAACCTTTAAGTATTAAATTAGTTTAATTATGTAATTATGTAACATTGTCAAATGGAAAATCCTACTTGAGGTCATTAAGTTAATTTAACTGCAGTCACCATTATTTAGTCCCATTAGTCTTTGTATAGCTATTAATAGTGCAATGGTTGAAAATTGTTGTAAACTTCAGAAATATTTCCTTATGTTAAAAGTTAAAAGCTTTTTAAAAACTTGTGAATTGTGTGCTGCAAACTCTAGCTGCACTTCTAAGACAGACATTTGATCCAGGTTTTTACCCACAGTTTTACAATGGCCAGAGTGTATGACACAATAAATCTCTAAGCAGGAGCTTTAGCAATTGCATCCAGATACCTGTTTTATCATTTCTTTGATTGATTTTTTATGGTGAAACACTTTGGTTGAAAATCACTGTCTTTTAAATGTGGTATATAAATGAAGCTGCTTTGTCGTTCCATTATTATTAATATTATTATTGTTACTATTATATCATTTTAACTCTCTATTTTTTGTTATTGTTATGAATTTAACAGACAAACCTCTTGATGCCATACAAAAAAAAAAAAAAAAAAATCTCCATCTATCTGAAGAAACTTATCATCATGCAAAGAAAACTTTAAAGCATGCAAATGGTTCTGAGTGTTAATCGTTCTATATAGAACCCCTGACCTCAATATAGAACACTTGAATGATATTAAGACTGTACACAATTGGATATTTAATTACAGTGTGGTGGGGAAAGAGATGAGGAGCTCACAGGGAAGCTTCCAGCATGATCAGTGGCCATCGTTTTTGTTGTTTAGGGGGCAATTGAACGTTGTTTAAATGTTGTTTTCAGGTTTTTTTGTGTGTTTGGGCTTGGTGTTTGGTGTTGTGGGGGTTCACCATCCTGAAGAATGAGACCACTTGCATCTCGCTGCATACACACCATCCTGGCAGCACAGATGCGATGAAGTGGGGTGGGAACAACAGAAGACATGCCAACAGGTAGCAGTCTCCTGGCCCACATATAGCCCAATAGTATCCAGGCGGCCAATGAAACAGCCTACACACAAATTGGCCCCAACTGCCAACAGTCAGGTGAACCAAACAAGGCCACAATCTAACCCTGCTTTTGTATTATCGACCATAATTTTTTTTTAAAAAAGAAGAAAATCCTAATGTCAATGTTGAAACAACACAGCCTGAACACTTGACACAAGACCGGATGGAGGAACTGTTCTGGAACCCAAAGACAGAACATGAAAGGTGATATATATTTTTATGCTGTCCTGTTGTGGACAATACATTCAGCTGCACTACTGACTGATTAGAACTAGACTGATCCACCACCACTGAAGGATAAACTTCAGATTACAAAGTCCCCGGACTTGCTGGACTCCCCATGCCAGTCTCAGCATCTACTGGACAACTCTCAAGGGGCTGCACAGCATCTGAATAAACTACAGGAGGTGTTGCATCTGAGCATTACTACAGGAGGGGATGCAGAGGACCCAGAGAACCACCAATCAACCCCTGGAGCCAGCATCCTCCACTGGCAATACTGCAGGGGAAGACCTAGAAAGGCTCACTGGAGGCTCTGCACAAACCTGAGCCTTTAACAGCTCATGATACACATGCTTAAACCTCTGGAGTCTGTACTCCCACTGACAGGATAAATCAAAACTTATGCAAAAACACTAATGCAACTCATCAAGTTGTTGTCCTAGAAACATAATAAACATACCCCAAGAAACCTTAAAGGGTCTACTTTTAAAGAAAAAAAATATTTTAGCTTGTTTTTGTTATAGAATGTTAAGTAACAAGAGGCATGTATCTCTCTGGGACTTGTGACCCTTAATAGCCCACACATTCATATTCATATGATAATCTGGCCGCTCTTATTGGAGAATTATGACCGCAAAACTACATGTGGAAATGCCCATTTTAGTCATGTAAACATTGCCATGTTTTCCCACTGAGCACCAAGCTTCAAGACGGTATAGTCATGCTTTTCAGCTGCCTGCGGAGGAATGGCTTAAATTTGTGATGAGTAAGTGAAATATATTTGAGTCAATATTCTAAAGCATGCTTGGTGCTGATTAGCATTGATGCTACATTAGTTCAGTATATAATCCAGCAATGGAATTTGTAAAGCTGGTGGTAAATGGTTTGTAATTGTGCAGAGTGCAGCTGATAGAGGGGGAAAAATGCTTATAGTATAATTTGGATGCTCCCTGCTGCTTTCAAGCACTCAAGCACTGAAGCTCATATTTATGGCTTTGTTGCTCCAAAGCAGTCTGTGTCATTGTTAAACTAAAATATCACAATTTACAAACAAACAATTCAGTTGGTCTCACTGATGGGGTGGAGGCTAATGGGCCATTATCTCTGACAGCAGGGAGGGATTTCTCACTTGTGTTTCACACCTATCTCATGAATAGTCAATATATGAGTTGCAGGGGACAGAGAGTCTGTGCTTCTTTGCTCGCCCTGTTGCCACCGCGACCCTGAAATGGATAAGCAGAAAAGATAATGATGATGATTATGTCAGATTACCTCAGACAGAGCTGAAAAGCCTTAGACTCCAAAGGTTAAAGGTGCATTGTACATTCTCTGATTATGCCGTTCTTTCTGGCATCCTGCATCCTCCAAAAACAGAGCTCTCACACCATCAAAGACCATTTAAAGTTGTGCCTTATGCTCAACTATCCACTTTCATACATCTCCCAGAACTGGGTCATAAACCTGACCAAGGAGGAAATCCACAGGGGGACTTGGCTACCACCCAAACAGAAAGGAGACTCTCCCGTGCTCTGATGAGGGGTACTATTATAACAAAAAACCTGTGGCAGGTTAGAAGCCCAGTCTTGTTCCCATGATGAGAGGCATAATGAAGAGCCCAGTATTGGAGTATTAGCTACCTGTTCTTATGTAAATGAGGCAGAGCAGAGATGAAAGTGTTTTCAGAGAGAGAAAGATATATATAAAAAAATATATATATAAGAGTAATATATATATATATATATATATATATATATATATATATATATATATCACAGTAAGGAACAAATATGCTGATTTGTCAATATGTGCTGTCTAAAATACACGCAAGCCCGTTTAACATATGAAACTTTTTTTTTTACATGTGAAACTATTGGTTCCTATAAAGATGTTTTTAAATTTCTGAGCCATATTGTGTATAAACTGCATTATCCGTGGTTTATTTTTACCCTTAACTGTATCACAGGAATCATGAAATGAAAGAATTACAAAGACATTTTAGAGTGAAATGTCCTACCCAGTGTAAGATAACTTGGTTTGAGTCTAAGATCATGGGTACTCTAGCAAGACAAAGACCTAAATCACACACCCAAAAGCACTCAGGAATGGTTGGAATGGAAAAAATGAACAGTTTTAAAATGGCCAGCAACGAGTCCTGATCTCAATCCCATTGAAAATCTTTGGGGTGAGCTGAAATATGCCACTGGGAAAAAGAACCCTGCAAACATTCAAGAACTCGACCAGACTGCAAAGAAAGAGTAAAAGAAAATACCAGCTGAGAAGTGCAAGAAGCTTATAGATGGCTACAATATGGAATTTTATTGATGGAATCAATAAAAAAGCAAATATGGAGAAAATATCTCAGCCATAATTTATATGGCATAGTGTAAAAAAAGATTAAAAAAAAATTAACGAATCTAAAGTGACACCAAGGCCTTACCTAATCCTCTTTTAGATTTAGTACCAGTCAATTCTGCCATCAAATTGTGCAAAAGACCTGACATTGCATGTCCCCATACATTCTTTGCATCAAACTCTGAAAGGTACTGGGAGCATTGCAAAAACCAACAGGCAGCAGATTACATTCAAAATTTCCAAACAGCATACAGAAGACTAGGTTTGTCTCACTCTGAAACTGGCACTTGGTTATAACCACCGGCCAAGTCCAAATTAGAGAATCAACAAGCTCCAGCCAAAGCATCCAAACATTCATGAATGTGTGGTAAGGGAAAAGCATCCTTCCTTGTTTTGCTATTAGGCTGACAACCAACACACATCCTCAAGCTTATATCCTTCTTCAAAGAACAATTTGAGCAGCATATGAGTTTCAACATATCTTTCGTTCCCACCAAACGGGCAACATAATTTATTACACGGCTTATTGATGTAACAAAATTTAAGAGTAGCATCAGACAGACTTACTTTTCTTGATAATCTCATCTCTAGGATCCATGACTGATAACCCTCTGATAGCAGGCCAAGCCTTTGAGAATTGGTTCAGGGCCAATATGGCGATCAGCAGTAAATAATAATAATATGTTTCATTATTACTATAGTCTTTCCAAAATAATGATGAAATATACACTGCTTTATTTATAATTCACACAATGCAAAACTATGTACATGAATATGAACTTGTAAACTAAAAAAATAACATGTTAAAATAGTAAAATATTATAAATACTTTACAAATAAAATATTTTATGTAAAACAATAATAATTATAAACTTTCAGAACTAAGTGTGATATATTTTGCTCTTCTCCGTAGGTCTCCGGAAATGGCACCTGAAAATGTAATTTATTGAAGCAACCCCTTGTAACATCTCTACACAGTGCACATTACCACGACATATCACTCCCCTTCCCATATTTGCTGCATTGTTTGCACATGCTGCAATTCCAAGCAATCTGTTCCAGTATGTGGTGAGACACTGGCACACTTGGAGAAGTCACTAGATAGGCACAGATCAGCAAAAGAAAGCAGGTAGGAGTTCACAACACCCATGTCAAGAAAATGGAAAAAGAATGTTTTATACCAATTGTGCTACTTACATAAGACAACTATGTAGTCTTTGGTCAGAGAAGTCAACTACACCCATGTACTTGTAGTCTTTCACTGCCTCAAGTATTTGAAAATCTCTGACCTGCCAGGTTCCATCTGCTTGTTTCTGCCTCCTTTTTATGAGAATAGACTTTGTGGATAGTGGAGCTAATAGACCTCTTGTGTCCAGCCATTTCACAAACAAATGAGGACCATCTCTGGCCCATCTCATTAAACAGACTGGCACTTGTGTGAAAGCTGTCACACTACACATTGTATCCTGTTCCAAGAATTTCAGGTGTCATGAGAGGAACTATAAAATCATAACTACAAAGTCCACGGGCAATTCTTTATACACCTTTACTTGTGTAAACTGCAAAATCAACTTTAACCATTTGCTGAGTCACAGCAGGAGGTTTGTCCTTCATATACATTTTCAGCCCTATTTTAGCTGTTGCTGGTACCATTCGCGTATCAAAGGAAACATGCCTCCTTGGATGGTAGAATGCATTACAAGCAATCTTCATACTCTCTATCAGTGGCCTGATTTCTTCTGGCAGTTTGATGTTGGGACGCTTATATGTAGCCAAATCCAACAGTCATTAATCTCTTCACTGCCCCCTCCCTATTCTGAGGGGGATTTTTTGCATGTGCTTTCATATACAAATTCACGTTCACATACATGTATTTACACCATAAATATTAGTCATATAAATAGTTAAAACTGTACCTGTATTTGGGGTTGTCATATGCAGTTTAAATTCCAAAAAATAAAGAAAATCTTGTAGTCCTTAAATCTATTTTCAAACCCAGATCCTTCATTTTCATCACTAGAGACAAAAATCACCTCAATGGCATCCTGAGTACTTCTTTTTCTGTGGCATTTCAGAAATAGCATATATACCAAGCACATTAAATAAATTGTTTCTCGGAACAGCTGTGATTCTGATGCATATGTTAATCTCTCTGGGAAGCAACTTAAGCCTGCTGCGCATCTCTTTAGCAAGACTGCATTGGAGAGGTGCCATGTGCACCGTTGTATAACAATCGTTTGAGTGCTGAAAATTCAAGCTTTTCAGTGGACAATATTGTGTGTATTATTTGATTTAAAATATCCTACATATATTTTAGGAACACAGAAATTGTTTCAGCTCTTTGATTAATCAATGACAACATTTACTCAGAGATTTGAGACAAAAGGTAAACACTGTAATTCATTTGTTTAGTGCAAAGAAATTGATTTATATTATCAGAACAAAACATGCATTTTGAAGGAGCACTTATTTTGTTAGGATTACTTGCTGATGCTTTGCCACACTGTGATGACAGTGCTGTTTTGTAGAAATGGTATGTTCTGCCATTTCTAAGCAGATGTGCATTTCAACAATGTTTTGAGGCATTCCTGAGAAGACAAGGTGTGCTATTACCCTACAAAATGCGGGTTAACAAAATAGACCAAAATATATAAACGAAAAGAACAAAAAAAAACAAAAAAAAAAACGAAGAAATACAATAGCACCATCAGGAGGGAGGGCACATCAAAAAGGGAGAAGAGAGAGAGGTGAACTTGACGTTCCTCCATCCTTTACCACCCTGCCATCCAGAGTCACCATCCAACAACAAGGGAGCAGAAGCTGCAACAGGACGAGGCAACATCCACAAATCTCAGCCTCTCACTTTTAAATGGAAGATGACTGAATGCAAAGACTCTCCTAAAAGGGGATGTCTATGATTGTGGGGAAATGCAGTTCTATGGTTTGTTTATATTCCAGAGCTTTACACTTTTCAAGGTGAAACGAGGTGTTTGGGAATAAAAATGACTGTTGTTTGAACTTAGCTGAAGTTTAACTTGTCTGTAAATTTTTATTCACTGTTTGAATTACCACAGTTAGCCATCTCCTTAGTTTGGAAACAGTGCCACTTCAAGTAATCTGAAACAGCAAAAATTAGTCAGTATTACCCTCCTATGGAACAGGAATAGAGCAACATGATCATCTTGGTCCATTCATTCATTCATTATCTGTAACCGCTTATCCAATTCAGGGTCGCAGTGGGTCCAGAGCCTACCTGGAATCATTGGGCACAAGGCGGGAATACACTATGGAGGGGGTGCCAGTCCTTCACAGGGCAACACAGACACATTCACACCTACGGACACTTTTGAGTCGCCAATCCACCTACCAACGTGTGTTTTTGGACTGTGGGAGGAAACCCACGTGGACACACCAACTCCTCACAAACAGTCACCTGGAGCCAGAATCAAACCCACAACCTCCAGTCCTCTGGAGCTGTGTAACTGTGACACTACCTGCTGCGCCACCGTGCCGCCCCATCTTGGATATTTGGAGTCTCTTCATTGTCTACAAACAATGACAGATGCATTTTCTGTGCCATGACCAGAGAGAGAAAGAAAGCCTAGCATACTGGACTGAGAGTTTTTTATATAAATACCTGACAACAGCGCATTGTAAAAACATTAGACCAGTTTCGAGTACATATACAAAAGGTGAGGAATCATCTCCTGAATTTATAAAATAAGCTGAGGCACAAATCACACGATCACTGAGAATGCTGAGGAATGAAACTCTGATGAAAGTCTGATTATGCCAAGCTACCTACCATGCTGGCAGCACAGAACATGCTATGAAGGGGGTGGGAAAAACAGAAGACACTCCCACAGCTAGCAATCATTTGGCCCATATATAGTTCAGCCAGCTAATCAAACCTACAAACAAATAATAATAATAATAATAATAATAAAACAATTCTGCCACACAAACACCTAGTACACAGCAACATTTTGTTTGGTCAGTAAAGAGTGAGACATTCAGACATTTAAAAGCAGCTGGGTAAAACTCAGATTTGCATGAAAAGGCATCCTCTTTCTCCAAGAAAAGGGCAGCATCTTCAACAGATGTTCAGCTTAATTTAGTCAAACTCACCCAAGCACAACACACAGCACTGCACTGAATCTTCAACTATGCACTCTTTCTAGCAACACCAAGGCACGCGGTCATTCACTGTGTGATGTGAAAAAACTGCTTGTAATACTGGGCAATTATTGCTCACCTCTGTGACTGTCAAGATAACACATTCAACACTCCTTACCCTGCAACAATCCACACACCTAAGTTTTACGTTTGCCTGATCCATCCATCCATTATCTGTAACCGCTTATCCAATTTTAGGGTCGCGGGGGGTCCAGAGCCTACCTGGAATCATCGGGCGCAAGGCGGGAATACACCCTGGAGGGGACGCCAGTCCTTCACAGGGCAACACTGACACACACACATTCACTCACACACTCACACCTACGGACACTTTCGAGTCACCAATCCACCTGCAACGTGTGTTTTTGGACTGTGGGAGGAAACCGGAGAACCCGGAGGAAACCCACGCGGACACGGGGAGAACACACCAACTCCTCACAGACAGTCACCCGGAGCGGGAATCGAACCCACAACCTCCAGGTTCCTGGAGCTGTGTGACTGAGACACTACCTGCTGCGCCACCGTGCCGCCCTACGTTTGCCTGATGTTAATTAAAAAATGTTTCCCAACATAGTTGAGGAGAAATCTGTACATCTTTCATCTCATGAAGCTTAGTAGATAAAGGTTAATACATCAGAAACACTGACTTCAAACACACTTGCACACAAACATGTACAAAATGCTATAGACAAGATTATGATTAGTAACAGCTTTTAGCTACATTAGGATGTCTTTATTGTACTGTATTTCAACTTGTATAGGTTAAAATAATGCAGGTGTATCTTTATATAACGTTGCAAGTATAGACCACATGGTCATGCACTTAAAACTTAAAGAAGGTTTTAATATACAAGTGTTTACAGGATTTAACTGGACTAGATGTTAGTTATAGTACAAAAATGATAGCAACCACATCAGACCTGGGTAGGAACAGAAAGAAAAAGTCAAAATCCAGGAGAACAAAACACACAAATTACCAAACCAGAGCCAAAACCAAGAGGGAGAAACGAAGCAACAAGCCAATCTTAAAGCACAAGAAAACAGTCAAATACAAAACACCCAGTAAATAATGTGTAGAGATGGAAAAACTCCACAAGGTTAGACTGAAATAAACTGTTTATATACACAAGGGATAATGATTCACAGGTTTGTTCATTCAAAACTCAGGTCAGGAACATCTGAAAAACGTGGCCAAGAACTTTCTACTGCTGCACAAAAAGGAATTTGACTGACACATATAGAGGCAGTCTTTCATATTGGACAAATACCAGAACCAGTACAAAAGGACACACAGAAGTGTGTATATGCCGAGCTACATATAGCCAATCAAAATACAACTGGCAGAATCCAGACAGTGAGGTCAGATACATGTACGGAAGGTAGCAGACTCATTTAACTTGAGTGTCTATGGCTGAGACTACTTGATCAATGACATATCATTCCCTAGCAAGGACCTGGAAACACTTTAGCAACCACTTCAAAAGCCAAAGCAACCACATGAGAATTGGTCTGCAGTGTGCTGTTACTCTGTATGACTCATAATTAAATGTACTTTATTATTTAATTATTTTCACATAAAATTATATAGAGAGTTCACAAAACAAACAATCCTTTTTTTGTGGTTTAAAACTTTATTCTTAGAACAGTAAAGAGAATTATAGAGCTTTTTGTTATATAATAAATGCAAATTTAAGTAAAGAAACAGAAGCAACAAACAGTGTAAGAGTGTGTATATAGAGTGTGTATCTCTGTACTGAGCTGCTCCAGAAGTTGATGTGAAGATCTGAGCATTAATCAGAGACATGTTTGAACACACTGAAGATGAAGAGGAGCTCTATCAGCTCCAACACAGGTGTGGACCCTCACTGTCCAGTGCACTGATCTCTCTTCAGTGTTTCACTGACAGTAGTCTGGCCTCCTTTGGTGGCCTCACAGGTCACTGTCTTCTTCATCCACTCGTCCTCCTGGAGGGTCAGGGTGCTGCTCCAGCTGTAGAGGCCAGTGTCCTTCTGCAGAAGCCCAGGACTCTGACTAAACCCAGAGGTCAGAGGGTTTCCACCCACCTTCCAGCTCAGCTTCCAGTCTGAGGGGAAGCCCTTGTTGGCCAAACACACCAGTGTGGTCTCCTTCTGCCCCAGACTGGAGGAGGGCAGGACTGTGAGGGTGGGGCGGGTCGGAGCTAGGACACACACACACACACACACACACACACACACAGTTTCATTTCCCTTATTTCTAACACAGCAAAAATGACTTCAGTGATGCAGTAAAAATCACACTCTAATTACAACCTTCAACTCAACCACTTTCACATATAAACTCATATTTACAATTACATTCAGAGGAGGATTTCAGTTTCATTAAATATTACAAAGTTTTCACTTACAAACATCTACAGAACATTATGATTTCACCAGGCGTCCCCAAACATTTGCATATTACTGTTTTTCTAACAGAGCAGAACTGAGTTCAGTGAAGCATTAAAATAACGCTCTAATTATAACCTTAAACTGAACCGCTTCAAATATGAACTAATATTTACAATTACATTAATAGATACATTTCATTCAGAATACTTTTAAAACTATTTCTTTCATTTAATTCATTATAATTGTAACATTACACACATCCCATGATGTGAAAGTTTAAAACATGATTTGATTTCCTCCAAAACAGTGAATAATCAATAACTAAATCAAGCTGCAGTCTCCATGTACTACGTCTTCAAAGCTTTAGAACAGAAAACACTGCTCATAATAACCTCCACATTGTGGCGTCCAGATGGAGACAGAACGGCTCTAATCACCCAACACTGACTCTACAATCCAGCTTTACATTTGATCTTTTTAAAAAGAAATGTCATCACTGAACATTTCACAGGAAACCTTTAGGAAATATTTGTATTTTAAAGAAAAGAAATCCAGTTCAGAAAGAGGAGCTGGTGGTGAAACCTAAAGCTCCACACTCTCCACACTTCAGAGCAGTTCTAATTAAATACATTCACATTTGGATTATCATTTATTCAGAAGATCATCAAGTGCATCTCTACTGTTGTCCAGAATCATTTTAATTAGATTCCTTTTGAATAAAGAGTAAAAGTGGACTTACCTCCAACATCCAGTTTTGTTCCTCCACCAAAAGTCTCCCACAGTGATACAAACTCGTTTACTGGCCGTACAAAAACCTCCTGCTCTAAACACACCCCTCTCTTCAGCCTTTACACACACTATTTCTGAACTAGAACACAATATTAATGGATTCTGCAGCTATTAATAATGGAAAGCACTCCCAAACTGTAGAAGCTACAGATTCTCAACAAGGATTATTTTATAAACATTAAAATATCTAAACCCAGGACACACTTTGTTCTTTTGTATTTCCACAACAGACAAACACTTGATATAAAAGTATAAAACTACATGTAGAAACATGTTTTCATCTCAGATTCCAATTACAACCACAGATACAATCATATCAACAATCAATCAAAAATAATATTAAAACCAGATCCAATTAATGACAATAATAAAAACATGCTCCACTCTCTGTGTTGGTGATTATATGTTCACTTTCATCAGAAGTGTTGATAAATAATTCAATCAGTAAAAATTAGAGCTGCTGTTGAAAACTGTTCAACATTCATTAATAGTTTAAAAGATTCTTACTGTTATCATTGTGTTTCCTCCACCCAAAAGTCCTCCAGCCCTGATCCAGACAGATGGAGCCGCAGTAGCAGCTGCAGAAAACCTCAAATGAAAGGCAGAGACAGTTAGAGTTTAGGATTTTAAACATGAGACTCCACACTGAGCAGAAATGTTTGATCAAACAATATCAAATAAATATGATGATCTTTCCTCAGTGTTGTTAGAAAGATGATTTCCATAGAGAGGGTCCACTTTGCATCATGAGCCCATGCTTCAGTGCTCTGCTAGTGTTTATAGTCCTGTGAGTTTAACACTTCATGACTGAGAGCTGCTGCCCCACAAACTTCACCCACAGCAACCATGACTTTGGTCTCCATCTTCATCTGGACACTGGCGCTCTGGACGAGAGGTAACACACATGAATATTTCTTGTGGAGATATCTATATGTCTGATTAGTAATTGTAATTAAGGTCTTTATAAAGGATTAAGGATATCCATACATTCACATATACATTCTAATGGGTAAAAAAAAAATATATATTTAATAATTTAAGTTTTATTTATTTTAGGATCAAATGGTCAAGTCACTGTGACACAGAGTCCAGTACTGAAAACTGTTTCTCCTGGAGACACAGTCGCCATCAACTGTAGAACCAGCTCTGATGTAGTTCTTGATATTCTGGCCTGGTATCAGCAGAAACCTGGAGAAGCTCCTAAACTCCTGATCCACAGTGCTGACACTAGACAGTCAGGTATTTCAAATCGTTTCAGTGGCAGTGGATCTGGATCTGACTAGATCTGACTAAATAGAATCGTACAAAAACCTCCCTCAGTCAGAGACTGCACTGCTGCAGCTGCACCCTACTGCAGGTGCTGAGGGGGAGGATGATACACACAATAACACACTCTGTGGAGGAGAGAGACACACCTCACTAACACACACCTCCACACACAATAACACACTCTGCGGAGGAGAGACACACACCTCACTAACACACACCTCCACACACAATAACACACTCTGTGTAGGAGAGATACACGCCTCACTAACACACACCTCCACACACAATAACACACTCTGTGGAGGAGAGACACACACCTCACTAACACACACACCTCCACACACAATAACACACTCTGTGGAGGAGAGACACACACCTCACTAACACACGCCTCCACACACAATAACACACTCTGTGGAGGAGAGACACACACCTCACTAACACACACCTCCACACACAATAACACACTCTTGTACATTTTCAGACTCCCACTTAAAGGTGGCTAATGCCCGTTGGAGGCCAAGAGGCATCACTATAAATATGTCCAAAAGTATTCATGGAACAAAATAATAATTTTTAAGTTTTCATCAGTCACAAAGCCATGCTGTGATCATGAACCAATCCTGCTCAGCTCCCCCACCACATTCAGTCCTCCATCGACATGTCATTTTCCTGTGAGAGTTAATTCAAGTGTAGTCTTAGTGTAAGTATTGTTTCTTTTATGTAATGTCAATGATACGGTGCTGTAATTTATTTAGGGAGAGTCCAGTGTAATCGTCCAGCGGGGGCAGAAACATTACTGAATCTTGTAGCATTTTCACTGGTCATTAGGGGTCCACACACTACAGTGCAAAGAAACCTGTTGTAATTCTTCAGATTTTTAATCGTCCAAACCATAAGATATTTGTGCCAATATCTCAGCATCTACAATGAGTATCAAGTTGACGTTTGGCATTCTGGTTCAGTGAGGAAGCCTACACATGGGAAATTAAGGACAACTAGATACAGGCAAAATTATTAATGTCACTGGCCAATCAAATTTCATCAGGTGTTTGACAGGCTTAACAATACCCAATCATCATGAAATTTGAACGGTATGTCCATGGGCACACTGTGTAAGAGCCTACATAGGTTTATGGTGATAGCCACAAGGGGCCGCAATTCATGTTTTTAACCAAAAATATGAAATATCTAAGTGACGACTGAACATATCAACATGAGATTAGCTTCATATTATCAGCCTTTACTCTCCTTAGTGTCTCACAACATTGCAAATGCAACTATTTTCAAAATGTGCATAGTCTTTTCTTAAAGGTCAAGTATGTGACAATGGAGCTTTTTCAAACAGATTTCTCTCAGATTCAGATTCAAATAGCTTTAATGGCTTATTAGAACTATATTGCCAGAGCATTACGAGAAACAGTAACAGAAAATACAAAGGAAAAATAAAGCAGCCAATAGTTACCAAATACGTGACATAAGTAGTGAATAAAAGCAATAATTAAAATAGAAGTTTTGGCAACATTTACAAATATGTATGTATTTATATATATAACTGAATATGTTAATGTTTACCCAAGTTTAGTGCTAGGTAGTGAGAGGTGGGGTATGGTGAGGTGGGTGTTTGGCACTCAGGCAGTGTTAGGCTCATGCCCACTGTGCAGCGAGTACGGGGGTGGGCACTGTGTGTGTGCGTGTGTGTGAGTGGGGCTGTGTGCCCATCTCCCAGGATTATTTCTAATTTCTGAAGGTCTGTGTGTGTGTGATAGTTTGGGATCAGCTGTTTAAACCTGTCTATATAGTGTTCTCTAGTTATTCTGAATTTCTGACCCTGAAGGAGGACGTGCATCTGTGTCTCCACCTCTACACTCCCACGGTGACCACACACTCTCTCCCACTCTTGGCCAGGTACTTGGTCAGGATCCATTTCTGCTGTGGGTCGCTGACACTCTCTCTTTCTCTCACTCTCTACACTGAGTGATAAAAAGGACCACAACATAACATTATATCATTATGAACACCTCCTTGTTTATTCATTCACCGTTCATTAACTCAGCTCCACTGAACACAGGAGCAGTTTGTAGTTCTATTGTTATACACTGGAGTCCACCTCTTGATCTACATACTTTGATTGCTCTCTTTCACCCCAATGAACAATGGTCAGTACCCACACAGGGCATGTATGATTTGGGTGGTGGAGGTTTTAAATGCTGCAGTGTCAGTGCTGGAATAAGAATAGTCCACCAACCAAGAACATCCAGCCAGCAGCATCTTGTGTCCACTGATGAAGGACTAGAGCATGACCAACACACACTGTGCAGCAGCAGATGATCTACTGTCTCTGACTTTACAACGGCAATGTGGACCAACAAGGTGTGTGTTTAACAAAGCGGACAGGGAGTGGACACAGTGATTTAAAACTCCAGCATCACTGCTTTGTATGATCCACTCATTTCACATTCATGATTCACACTCACAATATTCTCCAATTTATTCTGCTCCACTCTCTGCTTCTCAACAAATGCTGAAGGAGGGGCCCACATAGAGATCACACTCAGAAATGCTGCATATAAGAAAATACCCAATAACATTGCAAAGGTGAATAAGGCCTTGTACTTGCATATGTAAGCACAATTTACACACAGACTGTGAGGAGCCCGTAAATCACAGCTTGTGGCTACATTATGATGTGTTTCTCTGAGACTGAAATACATCAGTGCAAACTAATACATTCATCATGGACCTTACACATGATCTGTTCCTATAAACTTCTCAACTCCTAACAGCAGCAGTACCATGTTCTAAAATTAAAAACCATGTCTGTCATCTCTAAACTAAACTCTGACACAGTAACAGGACACTTCATCTGTGTTTGGTTATTTCTACCCACTCTGAGCCAGTCTTGGACAGACATTTGATCTGACCCCATCTCTCAGTTTATTCTCTAAGATTCACTCAAAGCTGTTTTAAGCTTTATCTTGGATACTGTAGGCTTTTCATATTCTGTAACATTGCTGTAACACAGTGGTGTCACCCATGAAAGACTTGATCACCACCTGCTGAACAATGAATGAGAGAGAGAGAGCAGTGAGATGAAACTCAGATTTACATGAACAGTCCTGAGTCATCCTCTTTCTCCGAGAAAAGAGCAGCACCTTCACCAGATGTTCAGCTTCATTTAGTCAACTTGTACGACTTGAGGGTTCTCAGACTTATGTAACAGTAAAACCATGAGCCATATGAGTCAACTCAGGTCAAATGTATTTTAATATCACTCCAATGACACAGTTTACAGTACACAGTGAAACAAAACAGGTTTCCTCCAGGACCAACAAACACAGAACATCTCACACAGGGCTAAAGTGCACGAGGGCAACATGTGCAACAACGCTAGATGCTAGAGGATTGCCTCATGACAATCATCTGGAACACTTCATGATGATGGGAGTGAGTGCATTGGGACAGTATTCACTGAGGCAGGACACAGGAGACATCATTGACACGAGGATGATGGTGGTTGGCTTGAAGCACATTGGGATGATGGCACTGCTCTGGGAGGTGTTGAAGATGTCAGTGAAGATATGTTAGCTGGTCTGCACATCCTCTGAACACTCAGCCATGAATGTAGTCTGCTCCAGCAGCTTTTCCTGGGTTCATTTTACATAGAGTTTTCCTCACATTAACTATTCACTGGGAGGAAGTGTGGTCTTCCTCAGCATTGTGTCGTTCTGCACCTCAAACCATGTGTAGAATTTGTTCAGTGCATTGGGAAGGAAAGGATCACTGTCCAGATGGAGACAGAACTGCTCTAATCACCCAGCACTGACTCTACAATCCAGCTTTACATTGGATACAAACACCTCCTGCTCCAAACACACCGCTCTCTTCAGTCTTTTCACACACTATTTCTGAAGTAGAGCACATTATTAATGGATTCTGTAGCTATTAATAATGGAAAACACTCACAAACTGTAGAAGCTACAGATTCTTAAACATGCATTATAGTTTAACTCATAACAGCCCAGTCCCAGTTCACCATAAAGCCAAACTGTGATCACATAGAACATTTTTTTCATGTTTCTTGCTGTAATTTTTAATTAATTTTGGGTTGAAATCGCAATATAACAAACATCACAGTAATCATTTTCTAAACTTGTATTTGTACATTTAGTCCATGAAAAGGGATCAGAGTGGGTCGTACACTATGTAACACAGGACAGGTGACATTTCCACTGTTAAAAGGTTTGGAACACACTTTTTATTAACACAAATACCCTTTTAAAATAAGCATTTCTATGGTCTCTATGTATTCACCAATCACACAGTCATTCTGTAAATGAGGTCAAACAAACACAAATTCACACACTGTCACGTGGCTGCATCCAGGACGTTCAGTAAATGTCACTTTAAACATGTTTAAACATGTTTAGGGACGTCATGATTTAAAGTGAAGGTGTTGTTTATTTTCAATGTTGTGAAGAAGATGATGAAGAAGACTTTTTTGCTGACACCATTCTTACGTTGTGAATAAAAAGGTTTTATTACAATGAACAGAACAGCATTTAACAAGCACCAATGGACTGCTTGTTGAGAAGTTTAGTGTTACGACCTCAAATGAAATAAAAGTGATTTTATGAAGACCATTTGCATCAGCTATTCAGTGATGGTAAAGAAGAAGTAACAACTCCAGGGGTGAGACTAAAAATAACTAAAAATAAACAAGATCAATTAACTCACCTTATTCCCAAAATAAAATTATAATAACTACCCATCCTCTGTACTCCAAAACCAGGAGAAAAAGTATAAAAAAATTAAAATCACAATTTTCTAAAGGACATATAAATAAGTTAAAGCGAACACACGGGTACTCTACACAGATGGGTAGGTAGGACTGGTCAGGTCGGTGGAAGGACTGATGGCACAAATGCGAACACTTGAACAGCCTCTTCCTACTGCTGTCATCTCTCCCACTTTTATCGTTGGACGGCCACCTACTGCAACCAATCAGAATACATCAGACTGAGATCTGGGAGGATGACAGAAAGAGAAAATATACAAAAAAAGGCTGAGCTATTTCTACATTCTTTGATCCCTTTTTATGATGAATATTCAAGTCAAAATCTTGTACCAACAAGGCCCATAGCATTAATTATTAGTTTGAATTATACACGTGATTCAAATACACCAGAAGATTATGATCAGTATACACTACAACTGCGAAGGGGCAAGAACACAGATTAACTCAAAAATGTCGCAGAGCCATAAAAAGTGCATGGGCCACCTTTTCAATTGTGCTGTAATTTAATTGATGTTTCACTAACTTCTTAGAAAAATAACACACAGGTTGCTGTAATTCCAGCTCAGTTTCCTGCAACAATACTGCCCCAACCCCAGTGTGACTAGCATCCACCTCTAGCTGAAATGGCAAAGTAAATTTTGGAGCAGTTAACACAGGAACATGGCATAACAGTGCCTTTATTGAATTAAAAGTATGTTCACAGTAAATATGTCAGAGGAAATGCAACATCAGAAAAAGTTTTACAAAAACCGGATAATACCCAGCCATGCCAAGAAAATGATGTCCCACTTAGAACCTGGAATAGGAAATCCCATGATGGCAGATATTTTTTAATCAATAGGACGCACCTGACCCTGTCAAACCTGTTTATCCATGTAGGTGATAGTAGCTTTTCCAAAGCCACATTTTGCAAGATTTAATGTAAGTGATGCGGCTTTTAAATGACCAAATATAATAAAGAATAAATCACCATCCAGATATGCTTCACAGTTGCTTACACCAGCTAAAGCATAGTTTATTAATCACTGAAAAGAGGCAGGGGCATTCTTTAATCCAAAAGTCATCCGGACTAACACACACAGAAAACTGAGATGCACAGGGAGTGAGAGGAACTTGCAAATAATCTTTAAGAAGGTCTAATTGTGTTACAAATTGCGCCTGACCTACATTATCAACACAATCATCCATTCCTGGAAGTGGAAAAGAATCTGAAACAGTAACAGCATTTTATTTCCTAAAATCTGTACAAAATCTAAATGTACCATCCAGCTTTGGCAGTAAAACACAGGGTGATCTCCAAGCACTTAAACTCAGGACCACAAAACTGTTTTTCAATGAATACTCCGTCTCCTCGCACATTATAGTACGTTTCAATGGATTAACCTGATATGCATGTTGTTTGATTGGAGGATGGTTATTCACATCTATATCATTTGCAGTACAGTGGTTTGTGTTGGAATATCTGAGAATAGAGCCACATGATCCCCAATCATTTGAACAATATCCCGTTGGGCTTCACTAGACAAATGCTTTAAATACTCTTCCAAATTTACCAAAATCTCAGAGTTTTGTAGTTGAGGACACACCAAAGGAGAATTTTTTAAGGTTAAACCATCTTTTTCAGGACTTCAGGTAGGGGTTACAGATACAACAGAGGACATAGCAACACATTTGGTCTCTTCCCAAGGGATATAAAGTTTCAACAAGTTAACATGACAAACACGGAATTTACATCTTCATTCTGGAGTGTGTACAACATAATCCATCTCACTCATTTTTTTTTTAATTTCCTAAGGACCCATAAACTTAGCTTGTAGTGCAGAACCTGGAGCAACAATATGTCCTTAGCCATGGAACAAGCTTGATGCAAGCGTTATCGAAAATCACTAACATAATCCAGCATGTTTTTAGGACCTGCCTGGTCTGACTGATCAGCCAGAAATTGCTCTTTCAATAATCTCAAAGGTCCACGAAAAAGTGCACGGAAACATGATCAGAACGACTAAAACCTAAAGACCACGGAATGCCCTCTTCCCAATCACAACCTGATTCCAGACAATATTTTCTGAGCATAGATTTCAAAGTTTGATGGAAACACTCAATCACTCCCTGGGACTCTGGATGGTAAGCACTTGATGCTTTATGTTTAATAGACAATTGTTCCAAAACTTGACAAAACACACATGATATAAAATTAGAACCTTGATTAGTTTTAATAAATTCTGGTAAACCAAAAGTTGAGCTAAACTTTACTAAAGCCTTGATGATACCATTTGAATGTACGAGCACAATGGAAAAGCTTCTGGATAACATGTAGAAATGCACATCAACGTCAATAAACACTGATTTCCAGATTGTGTTTTAGATAGTAGCCCTACACAATCTAAAATTATTTGCTGAAACTCATTACAGGTATTGGATAAAGTGGAGCAGGTGGAATACACTGGTTAGGCTTTTCTACCATTGGAGAGATATGGCATGAACGGCAAAATTTTGAAACATCAGACTTCAAACCCGGCCAATAAAATACTTTACAATGTGGTTATATGTTTTCTTCATGCCCAAATGAGTGGACAAACAATACTCATAAGCCAGACTAAAAATCTGTTCTCTATAAGCTTTAGGAACTACAACCTGATATGCATAATTCCAATCAAAATCACCTGGATTTGATGAGCACCATTTGTGCATCAATACACCACAATCCAAATAAAAAGCTGTAGAATGTTTATCAAGATGTTCCTTTTAAAACAAAACAAAAAAAATCTATATATGTTTTTAACGAAGATTCAGTTCTCTGTGCATTAATATGTTGAGCTCTAGTCACTGGAGCAACCTGTGATATAATGACTCTGTCACTGTGCTGATGATGAAAAAGCTGACTTATGTGTTGAAACTTTTTCATCAAACAGCAGCATCAGCTAATGACAAAACCTTTTAGCCATTCAAATTAACAATTTTCTCTGGCAAACTACCTTTAAACTCTTCCATTAAAATCAATTCTCTCAACTTATTGAAAGTAGTGACTCTACGACAGAAGCTCGTAAAACAGAAGCTTTCACAGAGTCATACCCCATGCTTTAATACAAAGACCTGAGTGTTACCAACTAAATTACATTGCAATAACAATGACCACCACAAAGCTGTAGTCACACAATCAAATGTGATAAAAGACAAATCAATTTCAGACTCCCGAAACTGAGGAACTAACGGAATGCATTTACTCACATCAAAATCACAGAAGCTGCAGAAGCAGAAGCAGGAGCAGGAGAAAACACAGGGACAGGAACGGGAGCAGGTTGAACTTCAGGTTGCTGCACAAGAGAGGATGGTAGCTAAGCAACCTGTTCATCTCTGTGAAGGTGCTGTAGCTCCAACTCACACACTTTCAAACCTTGTGTTTCCCTTTTCTCTCGTTCAATCAGAAGTTCCAAATCCTTGAGACAAATCAGCTCTCTTGTATCAATGAAGATTTACGATTTAGCAGGATCTATTCTGTGAGAAGGTGAAGGAGCTGAAACCACAGTCATTGCCTCCGCACCGGCCTCTGCTTCCTCCACGCCCACAGCAACACCTGCGACCAACTCAGGGTCCCACGGCAAAACTTGGCGCTCCATCAGCTGATGATGCAAAAAAAAGCTTAAGGTCATGTTTTTATGAAGTTTATCAGAATTAAAATATGATAATCATCAGCCACATAATGAACACTCACCCCTGAATTATTAACAATTTTCTAAAGGACTTAAAGCTAACACACAGTACTCTACACAGATGGGTAGGTAGGACTGGTCTGGTCATTGGGAGGACTGATAGCACAAACACGATCATTGGAACAGCCTCTTCCTTCTGCCATCATCTCTCCCCCTTTTATTGTTAGAGCGCCACCTGCTCTGGGAGGATGATAGAAAGAGAAAACATACAAAAAAAGGTAGAACATATGAGGGTTGTCACATTAGCCAATGCACTTCTGACTTCACCCCAAAGGCCACGTGTTTATATAGGTTATTTTGTGTCTATATAAGGTAATGGTATAGTGTCTTGTTTACATTATTCCCTGCTCTGGGACTGAGGACACTAAAAGAATTATAGCTTCTCTCTAACTTTCAGGAACTTAACCTAAACATTCCCTTCTAAGACAGTTCTATGTGCTGCACACACTTAATAACATATGCATATAAAATATACGTCAAGGATAAAGCTGTATAGGGAAGTTTCCAGACCTCTAAGTGTTTGTGACAAATATGTCACCACGGGTTCTTATGGGCTACAAGATTTGGCTACACTTTTTCTAAGGTTTATTCTTAACAGTTAATTAACTTTTAGCAAGCTGTTAACTCAATAATAATAAGGAAATAACCAAAACCACCGAGAGTAACACATCAGTTGTAGGCACTCACTAATTTGTAAAATGCTACATATTTATTTATTTTAGGTTTAAATATGTTATTAACTGTTTCTATAGCGATGACCTAAACATTTATGCAGTAATGTTCAGTTCCAAGCAGACCTCAACTGTCTGGATATGACATGCTGATCCTACAATATAAACAGGTTAAATATTTAAATCCAGACTGGTCTAATGTGGTAGTCATTGCTAGTAAATGAACTCATCTGCAGTACTTGTACATGGTAGGATTAGTGTATATTCAGGCGTCCTGTTGATCAGAAGTCACTATAAACCATTTAAAAAAGAGCAGGTCAGGAAGTGTATAGTTATAAAGGGTGAATTAGTAAAACTGTAGTTATGGTCTTCTAAGATCTTTAATCAAATCAAATGTATTTATATAGAGCTTTTTATAACTGATGATGTCACAAAGCCGCTTCACAGAATTCCAGTAAGACAACAATTTGACATGAAATGTAAAAAACCTCAAGTGAGCGAGGCCAGGGGCGACAGAGGCAAGGAAAAACTCCCTCAGCTGAGGAAGAAACCTTGGGAGGAACCAAGGCTCACAAGGGGTGACCTATCCTCCTCTGGTCAATCTACTGGTGATAATAGTTAGGAGTCCGTGAGAACTTCAGTGTAGGGGCAGCTTCAAGGCACTTGGTGGTTGCTGGAGTGTGGGCAGCTGGTCTGAAGCGTGGGGGAGGATCTCGACAGTCATCCACCAGTGTCCAGACGGACAGGTGGGGAGTCGTTTACTTGGAAAAAGGTAAAGGGATGGAATTAGTTTTGAACTGTTTGGTGTTTGTACAGTAGAAAATGTGACAGCTTTAACTAAAAGGAGAGAACTAGAAGGACATACAGAAACGGGAGCATCCTGAAACACTGGCATCTCTCCGCTCCACCGTCAACAAACCTGAGTGATCGCGAGAAGCGGCGGGACGACACCAGCGTTTCAGTTTACTATAATTCCCTGTGTCCATGGACCCACCGGATCTGCCGCCTTTATCTATGGGGGAGCATTAGCTACCAAAAGATAAACTAAACAAATGAGTTTTTAGCCTAGATTTGAAGATTGTGACTGTGTCTGAGTCCTGAACATTTTCTGGAAGATCATTCCAGAGTCTGGGGGCTTTATAAGAAAAGGCTCTTCCCCCAGCTGAGGCCTTCTGAATTCTGGGAACAATTAAAAAAAACAGTATTCTGTGATGTGAATAAACGTGGAGGCTCATAATATGAAATAGTATCTTGAAGGTATTCAGGAGCGAGCCCATGTAGAGCTTTATATGTTAGTAACAGAATATTATAGTCGATTTTACAGGCAGCCAATGAAGTGATAGAACTGGACTGATATGTTCAAATGTTCTAGTTTTAGTGAGGACCCTGGCTGCAGCATTTTGAACTAGTTGAAGTTTTCTTAAATTTCTTTAATAACTACTTCATTAATGTAGGTTGCTCGCTATGAACTACTTCCACAACATTAATAAGTGCTTATAATTCAGAATGTGTACATTCTAACTTAGCTTTGCAATTGCTGAATAAAAACATTTAGTCTAATGGCCAGTGACATTTGCATCATGAAGATAAAAGAAACTGCTGTAAACACACAATATGCTCCTTGATATCTACAATAATACTGAATATTAAATGCAGCTTAATAAATATCACTGTAATAAAGTGGTTACTCTGAATGTCTGTTTATTTGCCAGTATTCAACACATTTTATTAATACATTTATAACAAGTTTATATGCTCTCTTTCAAATAATATTGATCTTAAATAAATGACTGTTAACTGCTTGTTAATACACTGCTTGCTAATAGTTAATCAACCGTTAAGAATTGGCCCTTAAAATAAAGTGTTCTCAAAGATTTTTATTGTTATCATTGTTTCCTCAACCCAAATAAATATGATGATCTTTCCTCAGTGTTGTTAGAAAGATGATTTCCATAGAGAGGGTCCACTTTGCATCATGAGCCCATGCTTCAGTGCTCTGCTAGTGTTTATAGTCCTGTGAGTTTAACACTTCATGACTGAGAGCTGCTGCCCCACAAACTTCACCCACAGCAACCATGACTTTGGTCTCCATCTTCATCTGGACACTGGCGCTCTGGACCAGAGGTAACACACTCAGTTACCTTTTCAAGCGATGTATACATCTGAGGAGAAATAGTATATGTATTTACCTTTAGAAATTACAGTAAACAAACCTTAGAACATAGCAGTTCAATTTATTAAATAATTAAACTCAAATTAAAAACCTTTTAAATATAAATAATTTATTATAATTTAAAAGAATATGAAATAATTTAAATTTTACTTCATCTAAAGTACCCCACTTGTATGTTATTTAAAATATACTTTTAAATTAAATAAAAATTGCACTTATATTATTGTAAGTTAAACATTATCATCTTCTTTTCCGCTTTTCCATTTCAGGGTTGCAGTTTATTGTTAAGTGTTTTATTACTAATATTATTATAATTTGTTTACACATTTTATTTTATTTTCCTTTAGGGTCCAGTGGTCAGGTGACTGTTACTCAGACTCCAGTGAAAACTGTTTCTACAGGACAATCAGTCACCATCAACTGTAGAACCAGCTCTAATGTCCACATTAATTCTAATGGTGAATATCTTCACTGGTATCAGCAGAAACCTGGAGAAGCTCCTAAACTCCTGATCTACTTGGCTAACAGGAGACAGTCAGGTATTTCAGATCGTTTCAGTGGCAGTGGATCTGGATCTGACTTCACTCTGACCATCAGTAACGTCCAGACTGAAGATGCAGGAGATTATTACTGTGAGAGTTACCACTGGATCAGTAGCACCAATGTGTTCACACAGTGAAATAGAGTCGTACAAAAACCTCCCTCAGTCAGAGACTGCACAGAGACTGCACTGCTGCAGCTGCACCCTACTGCAGGTGCTGAGGGGGAGGATGATACACACAATAACACACTCTGTGGAGGAGAGACACACACCTCACTAACACACAACTCCACACACAATAACACACTCTGTGGAGGAGAGACACACACCTCACTAACACACACCTCTACACACAATAACACACTCTGTGGAGGAGAGACACACACCTCACTAACACACACCTCCACACACACAATAACTCACTCTGTGGAGGAGAGACACACACCTCACTAACACACACCTCCACACACACAATAACACACTTCCCTCCTCCGTGGTGTCCATGCTGTCCACTCCAAATCCAACTCTAGACAGGGGATGTAAAATTAACTCTTCAGATGTCTATGGCCAACCATTGGTGCACTACAATGGACTTTTAGGACCACGGCATTGAAAAAGAAAAAAGTCCTCCAGTGGCAGCCACATAATTTAAATGTTTTTAACATATGAATGGCAGAATGTGTCTATGGGCGGAACAAAAAAAGCTTGCACCTCAAAAATGTGCCTCTTGTAGTTTATGCTTCTCTCACAAGAATATAAAAATATATTTTGTTTTTGACCTATATATAGTTGGAAAGTAGACCCTTCAAGGTTGAACTTTTTTTCTAGGATAAAATCTCAGAGTTATGTACGTGTTTAGGTGTAATTTCAGTTAATTTCAGCAGGATAGCAGACCTCAGGAGGTTAAAAACTGAGTGCAGACTGTAGCTGATTAAACACCTTCACTAAAGTGGTGGAACTACAAGTTCTGCAGAGAAATACTTATTTTACAGATATGTCCATCAATTATTACAGCTGAATACCTGTAATTAAGTGATGGTGTTAAAATCTGTGGTAGACAACCAAGCAAAAACATAAAACTGACCATTTTCTTTTGCTCAGAGCATTTAATTAATGGAAAAACTATTAATTATAGTTAATAAAAAAAAAACTATTTTATATTACATTTATTTACATTTTACATAATTACATTTTACATGTACAATAACACACTCTGTGGAGGAGAGACACACACCTCACTAACACACACATTATACACACTGTGTGTGTGTGTGTGTGTGTGTGTGTGTGTGCGTGAGTGGGCTGTGTGCCCATCTCCCAGGATTATTTCTAATTTCTGAAGGTCTGTGTGTATAGTGTTCTCTAGTTATTCTGAATTTCTGACCCTGAAGGAGGACGTGCATCTGTGTCTCCACCTCTACACTCTCACGGTGATCACACACTCTCTCCTCTCTTGGCCAGGTACTTGGTCAGGATCCATTTATGCTGTGGGTCGCTGACACTCTCTCTTTCTCTCACTCTCTACACTGAGTGATAAAAAGGACCACAATATAACATTATATCATTATGAACACCTCCTTGTTTATTCATTCACCGTTCATTAACTCAGCTCCACTGACCACAGGAGCAGTTTGTAGTTCTATTGTTATACACTGGAGTCCACCTCTTGATCTACATACTTTGATTGCTCTCTTTCACCCCAATGATCAATGGTCAGTACCCACACAGGGCATGTATGATTTGGGTGGTGGAGGTTTTAAATACAGCAGTGTCAGTGCTGGAATAAGAATAGTCCACCAACCAAGAACATCCAGCCAGCAGCATCTTGTGTCCACTGATGAAGGACTAGAGCATGACCAACACACACTGTGCAGCAGCAGATGAGCTACTGTCTTTGACTTTACAACGGCAATGTGGACCAACAAGGTGTGTGTTTAACAAAGCGGACAGTGAGTGGACACAGTGATTTAAAACTCCAGCATCACTGCTTTGTATGATCCACTCATTTCACATTCATGATTCACACTCACAATAACCTCCAATTTATTCTGCTCCACTCTCTGCTTCTCAGCAAACGCTGAAGGAGGGGCCCACATAGAGATCACACTCAGAAATGCTGCATATAAGAAAATACCCAATGACATTGCAAAGGTGAATAAGGCCTTGTACTTGCATATGTAAGCACAATTTACACACAGACTGTGAAGAGCCCGTAAATCACAGCTTGTGGCTACATTATGATGTGTTTCTCTGAGACTGAAATACATCAGTGCAAACTAATACATTCATCATGGACCTTACACATCATCTGTTCCTATAAACTTCTCAACTCCTAACAGCAGCAGTACCATGTTCTAAAATTAAAAACCATGGCTGTTATCTCTAAACTAAACTCTGACACAGCAACAGGACACTTCATCTGTGTTTGGTTATTTCTACCCACTCTGAGCCAGTCTTGGACAGACATTTGATCTGACCCCATCTCTCAGTTTATTCTCTAAGATTCACTCAGAGCTGTTTCAAGCTTTATCTTGGACACTGAAGGCTTTTCATATTCTGTAACATTGCTGTAGCACAGTGGTGTCACCCATGAAAGACTTGATCACCACCTGCTGAACAATGGATTAACAAATGAAACACTAGGACTATGACACTGTGACAGTTCTCATCAGCACTAAGGAACTGAAACCAAGCTCCAAACAACTGAACTATACACAGCATTTTACACACACCAGTAGAGAGAGAGAGAGAGAGAGAGAGAGAGAGAGAGAGAGCAGTGAGGTGTAACTCAGATTTACATGAACAGTCCTGAGTTGTCCTCTTTCTCTCAGAATAGAGCAGCACCTTCACCAGATGTTCAGCTTCATTTAGTCAATTTGTCCGACTTGAGGGTTCTCAGACTTATGTAACAGTAAAACCATAAGCCATATGAGTCAACTCAGGTCAAATGTATTTTAATATCACTCCAATGACACAGTTTACAGTACACAGTGAAATGACACAACTTTCCTCCATGACCGACAAACACAGAACATCTCACACAGGGCTAAAGTGCACAAGGGCAACATGTGCAACAACGCTAGATGCTAGAGGATTGCCTCATGACAATCATCTGGAACACTTCATGATGATGGGAGTGAGTGCATTGGGACAGTATTCACTGAGGCAGGACACAGGAGACATCTTTGACACGAGGATGATGGTGGTTGGCTTGAAGCACATTGGGATGATGGCACTGCTCTGGGAGGTGTTGATGATGGTCAGTGAAGATATGTTAGCTGGTCTGCACATCCTCTGAACACTCAGCCATGAATGTAGTCTGCTCCAGCAGCTTTTCCTGGGTTCATTTTACATAGAGTTTTCCTCACATTAACTCTTCATTGGGAGGAGGGGTGGTCTTCCTCAGCATTGTGTCGTTCTGCACCTCAAACCATGTGTAGAATTTGTTCAGCGCATTGGGAAGGAAAGGATCACTGTCCAGATGGAGACAGAACTGCTCTAATCAACCAGCACTGACTCTACAATCCAGCTTTACATTGGATACAAACACCTCCTGCTCCAAACACACCACTTTCTTCAGTCTTTACACACACTATTTCAGAACTTTTTTGAAAAGTGATCAGAGTGGGTCGTACACTATGTAACACAGGACAGGTGACATTTCCACTGTTAAAATGTTTGGAACACACCTTTTATTAACACAAATACCCTTTTTAAAATAAGCATTTCTATGGTCTCTATGTATTCACCAATCACACAGTGATTCTGTAAATGAGGTCAAACAAACACAAATTCACACACTGTCACGTGACTGCATCCAGGATGTTCAGTAAATGTCACTTAGGGACGTCATGATTTAAAGTGAAGGTGTTGTTCATTTTCAATGTTGTGAAGAAGATGATGAAGAAGACTTTTTTGCTGACACCATTCCTACGTTGTGAATAAAAAGGTTTTATTACAATGAACAGAACAGCATTGAACAAGCACCAATGGACTGCTTGTTGAGAAGTTTAGTGTTACGACCTCAAATGAAATAAAAGTGATTTTATGAAGACCATTTGCATCAGTTATTCAGTGATGGTAAAGAAGAAGTAACAACTCCAGGGGTGAGACTAAAAATAAACAAGATCAATTAACTCACCTTATTCCCAAATTAAAATTACAATAACTACCCATTCTCCGTACTCCAAAACCAGGAGAAAAGTTGAATAACAAAAAATCACAGTTTTCTAAAGGACATATACTTAAGTTAAAGCTAACACATGAGTACTCTACAAAGATGGGTAGGTAGGACTGGTCTGGTTGGTGGAAGGACTGATGGCACAAATGCGACCACTGGAACAGCCTCTTCCTACTGCCGTCATCCCTCCCACTTTTATTGTTTGAGGGCCACCTACTGCAACCAATCAGAATACATCAGACTGAGCTCTGGGAGGATGACAGAAAGAAAAAATATAAAAAAAAAAATGCAGAGCTATTTCTACATTCTTTGAGCCCTTTTTATGATGAATATCCAAGTCAAAATCTTGTACCAACAAGGCCCATAGCATTAATCATTAGTTTGAATTATACACGTGATTCAAATACACCAGAGGATTATGATCAGTATACACTACAACTGCGAAGGGGCTAGAACACAGAATAACCCAAAAATGTTGCAGAGCCATCAAGTGAATGAGCCTCCTTTTCAATTGTGCTGTAATTTAATTGATCTTTCACTAACGTCTTACACACAAGTTGCTGTAATCCCAGCTCAGTTTCCTGCAACAATACTGCTCCAACCCCAGTGTGACTAGCATCCACCTCTAGCTGAAACGGCAAAGTAAATTTTGGAGCACTTAGCACAGGAACATGGCATAACAGTGCCTTTATTGAATTAAAAGCATGTTCACAGTAAAGATGTCAGAGGTAATGCAACATCAGAAAAAGTTTTACAAAAACCGGATAATACCCATTGTTGTGAAAAATAATTTTATTACTTTGTGTTAGTGGACAAATATCCTTAAATGATTAGTTAAAATTAAGCATTTATAATTGTGTGAAATCCTGTACCCTATATGCATTTATATGAATGACTAACCAGTATTTACATTATGAATTACTTACACATGTAGTTAAACATTTTTGCTTGATTCTGCACTACTAATTCATATGATAATTACTCCTAAAGACATATTATAAGCTAACTTCACTATATGGTATGATAACTTGATATTTACACACAGTTTTAATTCTTAACGTCTAACCTTGAACAGATGTGCACTCCAGAATTGTAACACACTGACATCATAGTGTTGGGCACTGAGGCGCTGATCTGTAGCTTCTGTTTGTGGCCTTGAAGTGTATTTCTGACTCCCTAAATTTTAGTCTCTAGGGAAAAAGTGCTGAGAAGAGAGGCCCATTGTCAGCCTGGCCAGAAAGAATGTCTTCAGGGTCACAACAGGCACCTGAATATTGCACGTAAAGAGCTGAGTACTAACACGTGAAATTATGCATATTAATATACGCTAATCAGCCAGAAACGCCTCACCACAGGCTATACGTCATCTGGGGTATAACTTGGAGTCAGATCATGGGAGGTCAGAATTTTCACTTGGGAGGGGTATTAGACTGTTCTCAATGTGTGAATTCTCCTGGATCCAGTATTTTGGTAAATAAATACTTTGATTTGCTTTGTACTTCACTCGACTGGTGTCTGCGACTCTCTCGTAATGGACATGCCTCCCCCGAAGAGGGAGGGTGTATTTTGGACCTTTATGTTATTTTCTCATGAGTTGGTAAATTTTAAATACTTTGAGAATGGTCCAAAGAAACATTTTTATCTTCACCATCCATGCCAAGAAAATGATGTCCCACTTAGAACTTGGAATAGGAAATTCCATGATGGCAGATATTTTTTAATCAATAGGACGCACCTGACCCTGTCAAACCTGTTTACCCATGTAGGTGATAGTAGCTTTTCGAAAGCCACATTTTGCAAGATTTAATGTAAGTGATGCTGCTTTTTAAATGACCAAATACCATTTTCAACGCTGCAACTTGTTCAGCCCAACTAGCAGAATAAATCACCATCCAGATATGCTTCACAGTTGCTTACACCAGCTAAAGCATAGTTTATTAATCGCTGAAAAGAGGCATGGACATTCTTTAATCCAAAAGACATAAACATGTATTTTTAAAAAATCATCCGGACTAACACACACAGAAAACTGAGATGCACAGGGAGTGAGAGGAACTGGCCAATAATCTTTAAGAAGGTCTAATTGTGTTACAAATTGTGCTGAACCTACATTATCAACACAATCATCCATTCGTGGAAGTGGAAATGAATCTGAAACAGTAACAGCATTTCATTTCCTAAAATCTGTACAAAATCTAAATGTACCATCCAGCTTTGGAAGTAAAATACAGGGTGATCTCCAAGCACTTAAACTCTGGACCACAAAACAGTTTTTCAGTGAATACTCCATCTCCTCGCACATTATAGCACATTTATATGGATTAACATGATATGCATGTTGTTTGATTGGAGGATGGTTATTCACATCTATATCATGCTGCAGTACAGTGGTTGTACACTGGAATATCTGAGAATAGAGCCACATGACCACCAATCAGGTGAATTATATCCTGCTGGGCTTCACTAGACAAATGCTTTAAATACTCTTCCAAATTTACCAAAATCTCAGAGTTTTGTAGTCGAGGACACACCAAAGGAGAATTTTTTAAGGTTAAAACATCTCTTTCAGGACTCTGTGTGGTAGGGGTTACAGATACAACAGAGGACATAGCAACACATTTGGTCTCTTCCCAAGGGACATAACGTTTCAACATGTTACCATGACAAACGCGGAATTTACATCTTCATTCCGGAGTGTGTACAACATAATCCATCTCAATCATTTTTTTTTTTTCAATGTCATAAGGACCCATAAACTTAGCTTGTAGTGCAGAACCTGGAACTGCCAACAAAGCTAAAGCCTGATCTCCAGATTTAAATTGCCCACAACAAGATTTCTGATCATAGCAAATTTTCATTTTATTGCTCTTTCAATAGTCTCAAAGGTCCATGAAAAAGTGCATGAAAACAAGGTCAGAATGACTAAAACCTAAAGACCACAGAATGCCCTCATCCCAATCACGACCTGACTCCAGACAACTACTCCCTGGGACTCTGGGTGGTAAGCACTTGATACATTATGTTTAATAGACAACTGTTCCAAAACTTGACAAAACACACATGACATTCAATTAGAACCTTGATCTGTTTGAATAAATTCTGGTAAACCAAAAGTTGAGCTAAACCTTACTAAAGCCTTGATGATACCATTTGATTGTACGAGCACAATGGAAAAGCTTCTGGATAACATGTAGAAATGCACATCAATGTCAATAAACACTGATTTCCAGATTTTGTTTTAGATAGTAGCCCTACACAATCTAAAATTATTTGCTGAAACTCATTACAGGCATTGGATAAAGTGGAGCAGGTGGAATACACTGGTTAGGCTTTTCTACCATTTGAGAGATATGGCATGAACGGCAAAATTTTGAAACATCAGACTTCAAACCCGGCCAATAAAAATACTTTACAATGTGGTTATATGTTTTCTTATGTCCAAATGAGTGGACAAACAATACTCATAACCAGACTAAAAATCTGTTCTCTATAAGCTTTAGGAACTACAACCTGATTTGCATAATTCCAATCAAAATCACCTGGATTTGATGAGCACCATGTATGCATCAATACACCACTATCCAAATAAAGATGTTCCTTTAAAACTAAAAAATCTCTATAGGTTCAGTTCTCTGTGCATTAATATGTTGAGCTCTAGTCACTGGAGCAACCTGTGATGTAGTGACTCTGTCACTGTGCTGATGATGAAAAAGCTGACTTATGTGTCGAAACTTTTTCATCAAACAGCAGCATCTGCTAATTACAAAACCTTTCATTCGTTCAAATTAACAATTCTCTTTGTCAAACTACCTTTAAACCCTTCCATTAAAATCAGTTTTCTCAACTTATTGAAAGTAGTGACTCTACGACAGAAGCTTGTAAAACAGAAGCTTTCACGGAGTCATACCCCATGCTTTAATACAAAGACCTGAGCGTTACCAACTAAATTACATTGCAATAACAATGACCACAGCAAAGCTGTAGTCACACAATCAAATGTGATAAAATACAAATCAATTTCAGACTCCCGAAACTGAGGAACTAAACCAAAGCATTTACTCATATCAAAATCACAGAAGCTGCAGAAGCAGAAGCAGGAGCAGGAGAAAACACAGGGACAGGAACGGGAGCAGGTTGAACTTCATGTTGCTGCACAAGAGACGATGGTAGCTGAGCAACCTGTTCACCTCTGTGAAGGTGCTGTAGCTCCAACTCACACACTTTCAAACCTTGTGTTTCCCTTTTCTCTCGTTCAATCAGAAGTTCCAAATCCTTGAGACAAATCTGGGGTTGTCACATTAGCCAATGCACTTCTGACTTCACCCCAAAGGCCACTTGTTTATATAGGTTATTTTGTGTCTATATAAGGTAATGGTATAGTGTCTTGTTTACATTATTCCCTGCTCTGGGACTGAGGACACTAAAAGAATTATAGCTTCTCTCTAACTTTCAGGAACTTAACCTAAACATTCCCTTCTAAGACATTTCTATTTGCTGCACACACTTAATAACATATGCATATAAAATATACGTCAAGGATAGAGCTGTATAGGGAAGTTTCCAGACCTCAAAGTGTTTGTGACAAATATGTCACCACGGGTTCTTATGAGCTACAAGATTTGGCTACACTATTTCTAAGGTTTATTCTTAACAGTTAATTAACTTTTAACAAGCAGTTAACTCACTAATAATAAGGAAATAACCAAAACCACCGAGAGTAACACATCAGTTGTAGGCACTCACTAATTTGTAAAATGCTATGTATTTATTTAATATATTTTAAGTTTAAATATGTTATTAACTGTTTCTATAGTAATGTCCTAAACCTTTATGCAGTAATGTTCAGTTCCAAGCAGACCTCAAATGTCTGGATATGGCATGCTGATCCTACAATATAAACAGGTTAAATATTTAAATCCAGACTGGTCTAATGTGGTAGTCATTGCTAGTAAATGAACTCATCTGCAGTACTTGTACATGGTAGGATTAGTGTATATTCAGGTGTCCTGTTGATCAGAAGTCACTATAAATCATTTAAAAAAGAGCAGGTCAGGAAGTGTATAGTTATAAAGAGTGATTTAGTAAAAGTGTAGTTATGGTCTTCTAAGATCTTTAATCAAATCAAATGTATTTATATAGAGCTTTTTATAACTGATTATGTCACAAAGCAGCTTCACAGGATTCCAGTAAGACAAAGATTTGACATGAAATGTAAAAACCCTCAAGTGAGCGAGGCCAGGGGCGACAGTGGCAAGGAAAAACTCTCTCAGCTGAGGAAGAAATCTTGGGAGGAACCAAGGCTCACAAGGGGTGACCTATCCTCCTCTGGTCAATCTACTGGTAATAATAGTTAGGAGTCTGTGAGAACTTCAGTGTAGGGGCAACTTCAAGGCACTTGGTGGTTGCTGGAGCGTGGGCAGCTGGTCTGAAGCGTGGAGGAGGATCTCAACAGTCATCCATCAGTGTCCAGACAGACAGGTGGGCAGTTGTTTACTTGGAAAAAGGTAAAGGGATGGAATTAGTTTTGAACTGTTTGGTGTTTGTAAAGCAGAAAATGTGAACATTTACAGAGTGTGGCTAATGACTCCAGCAGATCTGACTATGACAGCTTTAACTAAAAGTAGAGAACCAGAAGGACACACAGACACGGGAGCATCCTGAAACACTGGCATCCCTCCACTCCACCGTCAACAAACCTGAGTGATCGCGAGAAGCGGCGGGACGACACCAGCGTTTCAGTTTACTATAATTCCCTGTGTCCATGGACCCACCGGATCTGCCGCCTTTATCTATGGGGGAGCATTAGCTACCAAATGATAAACTAAAGAAATGAGTTTTTAGCCTAGATTTGAAGATTGTGACTGTGTCTGAGTCCCGAACATTTTCTGGAAGATCATTCCAGAGGTGGGGGGCTTTATAAGAAAAGGCTCTTCCCCCAGCTGAGGCCTTCTGAATTCTGAGAACAATTAAAAATGCAGTATTCTGTGATCTGAGTGAACGTGGAGGCTCATAATATGAAATAGTATCTTGAAGGTATTCAGGAGCGAGCCCATGTAGAGCTTTATATGTTAGTAACAGAATTTTGTAGTCGATTTTACAGGCAGCCAATGAAGTGATGATAGAACTGGGCTGATATGTTCAAATGTTCTAGTTTTAGTGAGGACCCTGGCTGCAGCATTTTGAACTAGCTGAAGTTTTCTTAAATTTCTTTAATAATACTTCATTAATGTAGGTTGCTCGTTATGAACTACTTCCACAACATTAATAAGTGCTTATAATTCAGGATGTGTACATTCTAACTTAGCTTTGCAATTGCTGAATAAAGACATTTAGTCTAATGGCCAGTGACATTTGCATCATGAAGATAAAAGAAACTGCTGTAAACACACAATATGCTCCTTGATATCTACAATAATACTGAATGTTAAATGCAGCTTAATAAATATCACTGTAATAAAGTGGTTACTCTGAATGTGTGTTTAGTTGCCAGTATTCAACACATTTTATTAATACATTTATAACAAGTTTATATGCTCTTTTTCAAATAATATTAATCTGAAATAAGTGACTGTAATTGCTTGTTAATACACTGCTTGCTAATAGTTAATCAACCTTTAAGAATGGGCCCTTAAAATAAAGGGTTATCAAAGATTTTTATTGTTATCGTTGTTTCCTCAACCCAAATAAATATGATGATCTTTCCTCAGTGTTGTTAGAAAGATGATTTCCATAGAGAGGGTCCACTTTGCATCATGAGCCCATGCTTCAGTGCTCTGCTAGTGTTTATAGTCCTGTGAGTTTAACACTTCATGACTGAGAGCTGCTGCCCCACAAACTTCACCCACAGCAACCATGACTTTGGTCTCCATCTTCATCTGGACACTGGCGCTCTGGACGAGAGGTAAGACACTCAGTTACCTTTTCAAGAGATGTATACATCTGAGGAGAAATAGTATATGTATTTACCTTTAGAAATTACAGTGAACAAACTTTAGAACATAGCAGTTCAATTTATTAAATAATTAAACGTAAATAATTTTAAAGATTATGAAATAATCATAACTTCATCTAAAGTACCCAACTTGTACATTATTTAAAATATACTTTTCAATTAAATAAAAATATTACTTACTCTATTGTAAATAGTTTTATTAAATAGTATATGTATTTACCTTTAGAAATTACAGTAAACACACCTTAGAACATAGTAGTTCAATTTATTAAATAATTAAACTCAAATTAAAAATCTTTTAAATATAAATAATTTAAAAGAATATGAAATAATTTAAATTTTACTTCATCTAAAGTACCCCACTTGTATGTTATTTAAAATATACTTTTAAATTAAATAAAAATTGCACTTATATTATTGTAAGTTAATCATTATCATCTTTTTTTCCGCTTTTCCATTTCAGGGTCGAAACTCTCTGACACCTTGAGCACCTCAACCTTCATGCCTTCTGCTCACCTTTCAACAATGTCATTAGGTGTTAGTCAGTCAGTCAGTCAGTAAGTGGAAATGCCTCTTCTAGGCCGGCCCGGTAGGTGGTCCAGCAATAATAAAGAAGGCCACAAACCTCAGTGCCATGAAGCTGCAGTACCTCCAATGCAGCAGCACAGGGAGACCACTAGCAGCACACAGTCAGGCTCCGGAGCACAGCATCTGTTCAGCACCTGAAACATTGTCTTTTGTGCATGTGAGTCACTGTAGGTGTGTGAACTGTTCAGACTGATACTAGATATAGGTGACATTATATAGACAGTGTGAACAGCGGAACAAAAAATCAGATTTGGGCCACTTTTACCTGCTGTGTGAAGGTAGCCTATATGTCATTGTACAAGATACAATTACATTTTTCTTTGGTGTTTAACCCATATTGTGAACACACACTCACACATTACTACACTATTGGGAATTGAGCAAACACACACCTGCAGCAGCAGGCACCTGTATCCAAAAACTGGGGAGCAGTGGGGTGTAAGTTATAACTCTGTCCCACTGACCCCAATTCTGCTGATGATCTCTTCTCTAACATTAGACCTTGGCTGCCCACCTGAGAAGGAGGTGCACTGTTCCAACAGGTTCTGCAATACCGTGTATCAGTGTGGAGGGGGGGGAATAAGCCTCTTGTCCATCTCCCTGCTCTAAAAATCTATTTAAAATCATATCGAGGAGCTGTGAGATAAAAACAGATACTAAACTTGATCTTTGACAAAAGGCTGAACAGTAATGTACCTCACACTGAAATGTAAATGGTGCCCCTTGGAGAGTATGAATCTACCACTTAATCAGAGAGCCATTCTGTGATCATGTCTCTGTCCTGCTCAGCCCCCTCACCACATCCAGTCTTCCCCAGACATGTCCTTTACTGTGAGAGTTAATGGAAGAGTAATGTTAGAGAAAGTGTAATGTGTGTGATATTTCAAATGTAGTGTTAAAGTCAGTGTTACTCCAGTGTTGGTCTTAGTGTACTGTGAGGAATAGTCCAGTGTTAGTGTTAGTCCAGCAGGGGGCAGGAACTTTAATCACTGTAGCCCTTCACTCTGTTTCACTGAGAAAAATAGACATCAGTCTAAATTCATGGAGCTTAAACTTCATGTGTTTCAATTACCTTCACAGCTCCATCTCTTACTAAGACTCTGTGTATGTTTACTTTAAACTGAACTTTCTTAAACTGGACACTGGTTCAAATACAGGAGTATTCATCCTTCAGTGTCTAATTATTTCTACTCTCTCTGAACCAATCTTGGACAGTGTTACACAGAGGACTACACGTTTAATATTCTTTATCCTTCTCTCCCTTTCCTTTGCTCTACAGGTGTGCTGTATTAGTCAAGTTAATCTGCTGATTGAGGAGAGGGGTGCAGTTTTAGCCAATCAGAGTTGCCCTGGCTGAGGAAGGGGTGGGGTTTCTGGAACAAAGACCTACCAGAGAGACCGCAGGCAGCTGAGTTCTGATTCTTGATTCTGTGAGATATGCTGAAGGAGCACAGCTCATTGTTTGGTTGGGGTGTTTTGTAGTGTTTAGTGATGGCAAACCGAAGCTTTCTGAAGCTTTCCTCCTGTGTCGAAAAATGGTTCATTACTCAGAGCTTCATGACAAAGTACACATTAGTGCCATTGGTGGCCAAACCTCAAAGTGCTTTGTGTATCTGGGGAACATCCGTTTTACTGTGTTTGAGTGCATTACAACCATGGTATTTGTTGTTTAAATGAAATAAACCAATAAAACTAAATTGTTGTGTGCGTCTTCTGTATCAATATCTCATTTCTGATTTGGGCACACATCCAGGGTTTGGCAGAAAAGGTTGATGGATGAAAAAGGTAATCTGTTGCAATGCATAAAACAGTAATATATTAAAAATAAATGTAGAATAAACTAATAACACTCCATGACAAGGCACTTTTGAAAAACTATACTTTTGTAATTACATTCACACTGTTGCAGGTTGGTATTTGTAGTCCCATGGTTGTGTACCGAAATGAAGCTTTAGACGTCTTTGGTCACATGATCATTGCAGAATGAATCTAGCACATACACAGTGATTCAAAGCAATGGGTGTGGTTTTTTGAAACATGACTCAAAGCTTTAGATTCAAGGGTGCAATCACTAGTAGTGTGTGGTTTGGTTGTTTTTTCTTATTCTGTTTCTCTTCAGTTTCCTTATTTGTTTCTTTACTCTGCCTTTGTTTAATGATTAATAAGTATAAAGGACGTAATGTACAGACTCACTGTGAGATATCTCCTCCATCTCTGTTTTCAAGCACTGTGTGGACGGGGACATTTAGGGTGCACCTATACGTCCAGTTAGTTAGACTACTATGTTTACACAAACGAGGTAAGGGGCGATAACCAACCAATGTAATTTTGGTTCAGGTTTAGTTATCACTTGCCAGGCAGGTTAGCTGTGTTGTTGTTTTCTCTTATTTAACATCACTCATAATCCACCTTTGTTACACCCTGGTGGGTTTCCCTCTGAGAGTGGTCTTTAACTTTTATGTAGATCATCACCTGCTGAACAATGAATTAAAAGCACTAAGGAACTGAAACAAGCTCCAAACAACTGATCTCAACACAGCATTTTACACACACCAGTAAAGAGAGAGTGAGAGAGATAGATAGATAGAGAGAGAGAGAGAGAGAGAGAGAGAGAGAGAGAGAGAGAGAGAGAGAGCAGTGAGGTGAAACTCAGATTTACATGAACAGTCCTGAGTCGTCCTCTTTCTCCCAGAATAGAGCAGCACCTTCACCAGATGTTCAGCTTCATTTAGTCAACTTGTCCGACTTGAGGGTTCTCAGACCTGTCCGACTCAACACTTCTCCAACATGTTCGACTCTATGGTCCTCCACCGTGTCTGACAATGTATTTTTATGGACTAATATAGGTCAGGCCAGACTGGACCAGTACTGAACATCTTGGGACGTGACTGGTCCATTCGTGGTCACTGGGAGAACTTTCCTAACTCTTAATTTAACTATCATCAGATGAAGAGTTTTTAAAACTGTTTCAGAACTGTTTTAAAACTGTTATTAAAACATGTTAATGTCTTCATACGGAGGAATCAAACTGACCCCAAACAAGCTGCCCATCATGATCTGAATCAGTGCTGGGGATATTTCTCTCAGCACAAATCAGTGTGAATTTGAAAGGAGTTTATTACTGAATATCAATGTTTATAAAATCCAGACTCTTATTGTGACACAAGCACTAATTTTAATGTTATATGTAATAAACCTGTCTCTTCATTTACATTATGTTTTATATAAATATGACATTATTTGAATTACAAACTAAAACAATGAATCACATTCAGTTTAGAAAAATAACTCTGGTTTGTATTTGTTATTTATATTTAACTTTAAAACTCTTAAAATACAATTGTAACACAGTGTTAGTCTGAATTTACTGTATGTGGGTCTTTTTCAGTAAAAGTGATGAGAAAGATTAAATAAGTCTCATGTTTAAACAGAATAAAATCCCTTCATTTTCAGACTGAGTTTAGCTCCTTCACTGAATGTGTGACACAGTGCTACATTTCAGTGAAGAGTCATTGTCCATAAACCTACATCACTCATCACACTGTTAGTGATAACACTGTAAAATCTGTGTGTGAGGGGTTTACACACTTTACCCTCAAAACTTATTCATAAAACTCTAACATTTCTAAATGAAGATCTATCTCTGAACTAAACCTTGTTTTCTAAACAATCTAAACATTTCTATGTGTTTATTATGGAGGTGTTTGATGGAGGCATTTCCATAGAGAGGGTCCACTTTGCATCATGAGCCCATGCTTCAGTGCTCTGCTAGTGTTTATAGTCCTGTGAGTTTAACACTTCATGACTGAGAGCTGCTGCCCCACAAACTTCACCCACAGCAACCATGACTTTGGTCTCCATCTTCATCTGGACACTGGCGCTCTGGACGAGAGGTAACACACTCAGTTACCTTTTCAAGAGATGTATACATCTGAGGTGAAATAGTATATGTATTTACCTTTAGAAATTACAGTAAACAAACTTTAGAACATAGCAGTTCAATTTATTAAATAATTAAACTCAAACATAAATAATTTAAAAGATTATGAAATAATTTAAATTCTACTTCATCTAAAGTACCCAACTTGTATATTATTTAAAATATACTTTTTAATTAAATAAAAAAATACTTATATTATTGTAAATAGTTTTATTATTATTATAATTTGTTTACACATTTTATTTAATTTTCCTTTAGGGTCCAGTGGTCAGGTGACTGTGACTCAGACTCCTTCAGTGAAAACTGTTTCTACAGGACAATCAGTCACCATCAACTGTAGAACCAGCTCTAATGTCCACACTAATTCTAATGGTGACTATCTTGCCTGGTATCAGCAGAAACCTGGAGAAGCTCCTAAACTCCTGATCTACTTTGCTAACAGGAGACAGTCAGGTATTTCAGATCGTTTCAGTGGCAGTGGATCAGGATCTGACTTCACTCTGACCATCAGTAACGTCCAGACTGAAGATGCAGGAGATTATTACTGTCAGAGTTACCATATCATCAGTGGTAGTGGTGTGTTCACACAGTGAAATAGAGTCGTACAAAAACCTCCCTCAGTCAGAGACTGCACAGAGACTGCACTGCTGCAGCTGCACCCTACTGCAGGTGCTGAGGGGGAGGATGATACACACAATAACACACTCTGTGGAGGAGAGACACACACCTCACTAACACACACCTCCACACACAATAACACACTCTGTGGAGGAGAGACACACACCTCACTAACACACACCTCCACACACAATAACACACTCTGTGGAGGAGACACACACACCTCAGTGTGTCTTCTCAGCGTTTTAAAGGCGGATTTAACTGGTACTTACAGTGTACCTTTCCATAACGTACAGATTAAGACTGATATGAATCAGTATAAAATACTTACCTGTTCCTACTGGTACTTTAACTATTGGGGACTTTGTTTTATGCTTTTATTCAGCAGGCAAGCTTCACTCACATTCCAGGTTCTTATTATGCTTCTAATTGTCTTGTACTTCATTGTATGGTTCTGATTAATATGATGAGCATTGGCTCTGTACTTTTGAAATGTCCTCCCAGGTCTGTAGGTTCAGTCCTGCAGCAGCTTATGACAGGACGAGTAGAAAGAAGTTACCTCTATGGAAGGCTTGTCATCCAAAGACAAATAACTGAATGCACAGGGAAACAACAGGGAATGGGCTGGATTATGTAGTTCCTCACAGTTCCCTCCTTCTTACATTGTAAATACAGGGAAACAATGGGGAACGGGCTGGATTATGTAGTTCCTCACATTTCCCTCCTTCTTACACTGTAAATACAGGGAAACAATGGGGAGTGGGCTGGATTATGTAGTTCCTCACATTTCCCTCCTTCTTACATTGTAAATACAGGGAAACAATGGGGAGTGGGCTGGATTATGTAGTTCCTCACACTTCTCTGCTTCTTACATTGTAACTACAGTGAAACTACAGGGAGTGGGTTGGATTATGTAGTGGACAACTATTATCCCATTTTACTCTGTAAATACAGGGAAACAACAGGGAGTGAGCTTTACTTCTGTGTTGTGGTGTTCAAGATTTGCTCTGCCAATGGATTAAAGACACCCCACATCAGTAATGTGGAACATTCATTTTCCTTGTCTACACAAAGTGCACAAAAGACGGTTAAACAATGTCAGTAAGTATCAATTTAAGATAATTATATTCAACAAAATCCACAAAACAATGTTCTATGAACAATCAGTACCTGTAATCTCACTTGATAATTTACATTCCACCTTAAATGACACCTTAACTCACCTCAGACTCCATCGCGAGTGAGATTAAACATATTTAAAACACATAAAACCACCTTTTAATTGCACAAAACATACTCAGTATATACCTAGATGTTGGAAATAAGTGTGTTAAGGTGATTTATGTCGACAGTTAGAACATATAATATATTTTCAGGTCTAAAATTAAGGAGCGGCACCAAACCTGCTCTGAACACGATGTTATAACGAGAGGTGGGGAAACGGCCTACTTCCCACATGGTAGGGCTATTGAAACTCCGCCCCTTTTGACAGCTTTCTCTAATAAGCTTATTTATTTATTTATTCACTGTAGTGAACTACATTATATAGTCCACTCAGTGAAGTACAAGATATCATTTATTAGAATCATAATAAATACCTGGAATGTGAGTGAAGCTCGCCCTCTGAATAAACACATAAACAATGACTGTCATGCACAGAGAATGTACACCATAAATTCAGAGAAATTACACTTATACTCCCCAATATTTAAGTACCAGAAAGAACCTGTAAGTATTTTAAATTTACCGATGCACATAAACAATCCGTAAATGATGTGAAGGTGCACTATAAGTATGAGGTACATTTCCCTTTAAAATACCAGAATGTACACCATAAAACACAGGGAGATGCACTGTAAGTGTCAGGGAAGTACACGTTAAAACGCGGGCTGGTAAGTGTTTTAGATGTACTGACACATATAAGGAAGTTATGGGAAGGTACACTGTAACTACTGAGTAAATACACTTTAAATCACGAGAAAGTACACCATAAAATGTGTGAAGGTACATTGTAAGTTCTGGGTAAGTACACATTAAGACGCAGGCTGTATTTTAAAGTGCTACCCACTCCTTCACACACAATAACACACTCTGTGGAAGAGACTCTTATTTAAACATTTATTTACATATTCTTTATTTATTTTATTTTTGCCCCATTTGCCATTAGCCACAGCAGACCTAGGACTGTTAAAAACCATGTGATTTCTCCTGAAGGTTGTGGAGAGTCCAGAGCTGTCTTTTTTGATAAGTGTGATATTCTATTGGAACACAGAGGGGAACTAATAATCAAAGTGAGTGTGAACGCTGACGGCATGTATATCATTATTCACTGTAAGTGTTCATCTTTGAATTGTAGAGCTCTAACTTTGTATATCATTTCATCTTTGAATTCCATCACAGTGGAAACCTCTTGTCCTTTTTATAGTATTTCATTCTTCTTTAGCTTTACTACATGAGTACATGCAGAAATATTAATTTTAAAATAACTACCTATGGGCTTGGATCTAGTTCTTGTACCAAACGTTATTAGTTCTGTCTCATTGTTCTGGTTTAGTGATGATGCTGATCAGTGATGACTCTTTATTAATAATTAATAATGATAATTAATTCATTCATTATCTGTAACTGCTTATCCAGTTCAGGGTTGTGGTGGGCCCAGAGCTGGGGTGCCAGTCCTTCACAGGGTGATACACACTCACACATTCACTCAGTCCTAGGGATACTTTTGAGTCACCAATCCACTAACCAATGTGTGTTTTTGGACCGTGGCAGGAAGCACCCGGAGAAAACCCTTGCGGACATGGGGAGAACACATCTCACACCTCACAGACAGTCACCCGGAGGAAACCCACACAGACACAGGGAGAACACACCACACTCCTCACAGACAGTCACCTGGAGGAAACCCACGCAGACACAGGGAGAACACACCACACTCCTCACAGTCAGTCACCTGGAGGAAACCCACGCAGACACATGGAGAACACACCACACTCCTCACAGACAGTCACCCGGAGGAAACCCACACAGACACAGGGAGAACACACCACACTCCTCACAGACACTCACCCGGAGGAAACCCACGCAGACACAGGTAGAACACACTACACTCCTCACAGACAGTCACCCGGAGGAAACCCACGCAGACACAGGGAGAACACACCACACTCCTCACAGACAGTCACCTGGAGGAAACCCACGCCGACACAGGGAGAACACACCACACTCCTCACAGATAGTCACCCGGAGCGGGACTTGAATCCACAACCTCCAGGACCCTGAAGCTGTGTGATAGTGACACTACCTGCTGCTCCACCGTGCCTCCATAATGATGATAATGTAAAATGTAAACAATCACAGTAGAGATAAAACCCCAAAACAACAGGTAGTGTCTCTGTCATAGCTCCAGGGTCTGGGGGTTATGGGTTCGAGCCCCGCTCTGGGTGACAGTCCTTAAGGAGTTTGGTGGGTTCTCCCTGTGTCCGCGTGGGTTTCCTCCATGTGCTCTATTTTGAGAAAACTACTTTGGGAGAAGAATAAATATCCAAAAGTGATACTGACTTGAAGTGCTCTGCCAGTAGTGTGTCAGACAATCGATGAGATCAAGCTGAACATCAATGTGTGTGTTATCCACACTGCAAGTAAAAGGAGAAGAAATATACATTTCACTCTCAGTTGTTTTGAAGTCAAATGTGAGATCTGCCATCCAGTCTGCATCTGAGAGCTCTGGGATGTCTTTGCCTTTCTTGTCACAACACTCTAGAATCTCTGCTCTCAGGTCCCACACTCTTTTATTCACCTTGCCCAGACAGAGCCATCTGACAGCTGTGTGGTAGCCTATGTCACCATGTTCAGTCTCATGCTCCTCCACAACTGCTTCAAATTGTCTGTGATTCTGTGCTCTTGCCCTGATGAAGTGAACTATTTTAGTTACATATCAGTAACATAGTTCCTTTATAGCACTGAATTACACAACACCTCCTGATGTATGATACAATGCAAAAATACCAATTCCAATTTATCTTGCATCCGCTTCAAGATGCATTTTCTTTCGTAAGATACATTCTGTAGATCGTCCTATTATTAACCATTCTATTACCAGTAATTTTCCTATTGATTCTGCCCCCCCCCCCCACCTTCTCCTGAGGAACATGCCACACTGTTAAATTCTACACTCTTTGAGATTCTTAATACCCTAGACCATGTGAAATCTAGAATGGTGATGTTTATTTCTTCTTCTCCCTGGTACACTAATGAATTACGCACCATGAAGCAGACTCGCCGTCAGCTGGAGAGACTCTGCAGGAAATCTAAGCTTTTTGTTCATGCTGAGGCCTATAAAAAGCCTACAGAGATGCCTTACATGCTGCCAAATCATCCTATCTGTCCAGCCTTATTAACAATGCTAATACAAATACTCCACATCTTTTTTCAACAATCACCAAACAATTTAAACCTCCTGACAGTGCTATAGCTGCTTCTCTGGCTCTTTGTGATTAATTTCTACATTTCTTTGAATCTAAAGTTGTGAAGATCAACAGTGATCTTGTGTCTTCCGCTGCTAATGACTCTCCACTTTCGACGCTGAGAGAAACTATATGGCCTTTTTGCATCTTTGTGTGACCTTTTGTTATCCCCCTCATAGTCCCATCCCCCATTCCCATCAATCATTCCCCCACTTACATCATACCCTTCCTTCCTCTATCTTATCTCTTTGTTTCCTTGATCATCTTCATCATCCCCTTTACCCCTCCTTAAATTCCTCTTCTTCCTCCAATTCCCTTCCCCCACTATTCCAATTTATATAAGGCCATTATAAAATATTTGGTGTTAGACTGGATTGGGAACAGACTGGACTGGCAGCTGTCACAGAATGGACTGAGAACAGACTGGATTAGGTACAGAATGAACTGGCTATAGACTGAACTGGTGACAAACTGATGACCAGGCTGTGCCTGTGCTTTTCTGCATGCACGTGAAGAAACCTCTGAACATCCAGTTTCCAAACTTCAGATCATCCTGAGATAGAATGCAATCACCCAGTTGCATGATCCTGTGTATGTGTAAATAAACTCCAGTCAACGTCGAACTCCAGTCTCCTGACTCTTCAATGCAGAATTTCACAACTTAACAACGTCAACCTTCCATTCTCTTGAAACTAAAAATCTTTTTGAACAATTCCAGTCCGGATTCCATCCCTCCAACAGCACTGAAACTGACTTAATAAAAATATTGAATGATCTTCTTTTAGCTGTGGATTCTGGCTCTCTCTGTATCTTATTACTATTAGATCTGAGTGCAGCATTCGGCACAGTATGCCACCCCATTCTTCTATCCAGGCTGCGGGAGCTGGGTGTTGATGGTTCCTCCCTGGATTGGTTCACATCCTATCTAACTGACAGAAAACAGTTCATTACCCTTTCTGCTCACACTTCTTGCACTTCATCTGTTACTCAAGGGGTACCTCAAGGATCAGTTCTTGAGCTCCTTCTCTTCATTGTATACATGCTTCCCCTTGGACATATCTTGCATCATTTTAATCTCAACTTTATCTTGAGCCATTTTAATCTCAACTTTCACTGCTATGCAGATGACATCCAGATTTGTTTTTGTACTATATCCATTAATAACCCACCTCTTGACCAGTTAGAAACCTGTCTATCAGAAATCAGGAAATGGATGAATCACATCGTTGTTAAACAGTAACAAGACTGAACTCTTGCTAATCTGTTCCAAATCAATCCTCAAAAAAGTTGGTTCCCTTTCTCTCTCTATTGATAATTCAAGTGTATCTCCTTCTTTCCTGGTTCATAATCTGGGTGTCATCCTCGACTCAACTCTTTCACTTAGTGCTCACATCACTTCTATAATCAAAACGTCTTATTTTCACCTGCATAATATTGTCAAAATCAGGCCATCTCTTTCTCAATCTGCTGCTGAAATCCTTATCCATGTCTTTGTGACGTGGCCTACCTCCTACCCATTGAATCACCACACCCTAATGGTCATAAGAGGGATAATACCCACGAACAGAATGGGTTATATATTAAAAGAAATACTCTGTGATTATAGTCCGACTATGCCACCTGAGGAATTTCACCTCAGGAAATAAGACTAGTAAAACTAGCCAGGCAACCCAGGTTCGTTTGTTGGAGACAGAGGCTCGTGGTCCACACTCAATTTTATTTTCACAATAAAATTTTATTTCAATACACATTCAAACATCACCCTAAAACACTAAAAGACTTTAGCTGCAGCTTTTAAATTAATACATCAACATTCATTAAAAATCAGTCAAAACTACTATTTTAAAATGACAACAAGGTGCGATAAACTAGCTGCCACAAGTAGAGAGAAAGAAAGAGAGAGAGGGAGAAAGAGAGAAGGACTCTAACAAAAAAAAAAAAAAACAAATTGACAAACTCAAGAAATAACTAATTACAACAAAACCAAAACAAACAAATGAAAATCAATAAAGAATAAGACAAAAAAAATAATAAAAGAAAATGAGCAAGCCCAAAATTGGGATATAACCCACTAACTAAACTCAAAAATTGACACAAATAATCTAACAAAATAGAAACGAATACTTAACACAAGAAAATCCACAATTTCCAAAAGAAATACAACTGTCGCAGAATAAACTGCACCTTGAAAAAAAAAAAACAAAAAAGAAAATAACCAAAAACAAACAAAACAATTTAACAGACCTGCAAGTGATACGAATCTATAACAGCGCAGCAGCACGACTTTGCCAAGACGTGGAGAAAAACAGCAGCACCACAAGTGCAGGAGCACAACACCCACAGCAAACACTACTGAATCCACCACGCCACACCACACGCCAAGCCAACAACAGGAGGGTCAAGTTCACCGGAAAAAGGGGGGGAGCCAAGCAGGTTAAAACGAATCACTAAGTCCTCCTACTCCCCCTTCTTACAGGGCTACAGTGACATCCCACAATTAACCCTTGACATTACCCTTACATCAGTATCAAATGGAAATAAATAAAACACAATCTACCACATCTTCAGCTCCACCCATTTAGACTACTGCAACTCTCTTCTCTTTGGCATCAGCTCTTTCTCTGTCCACAGACCTCAGATTGTTCTGAATTCTGCTCCCCGCCTTCTCACTCGCACTTGCTCTCACCAACACATCACCCCTGTTCTTTAACATCTTCACTGGCTTCCCATAAAGTACCGTATTCAATTCAAAATACTTCTTCTCACATACAAAGCTCTGAATAACCTTGCTCCTTCATACCAGTCTGCTCTTCTGCATCCCTACAGACCAATGCGAACACTCAGGTCTTCCTCAGCCGGGCTGCTCACTGTCCCTCCTTCCAACCTTCAGAGCTACGGTGATCGCGCTTTCTCTAGATCTGCTCCGCGACTCTGGAACTCTCTTCCCCCTTCAGTCCAACATTCTCCAACTCTCTCTATATTCAAATCAAACCTCAGAAAAGATCTTTTCTCCCTTGCTTATAATACTCCTCAAATTTAATCTTTTCATGCTTGTACTGTTTGTTAATGTTTTGTATTCTGTATTTTCTCTGTTTTGTATGTCTTTGAATGTGTTCTATGTATTAACTACTGTAAGCGTCTTTGGGTTCTTGAAAAGCACTATATAAATGTAATGTATTGTTATTATTCAAAATTCCGACATTTTTCCCTGTCAGATTTGGAGAACCATTGGTTGTAACACCTGCCAGTCTGTCCCATTTCAGTCCCAGTTTGTCCAAGCTTGCAATTACCTCTGTGAACAAATCACTCTCAGTCATTGTTCCTTTCATTGAACAAATTGCTGCCAGCTCCTCCATAATTTCTAAGTCTTTTGTGATTCCACGTACAAAGATGAGCAACTTCACAGTGTCATGGACATCGCAGCTCTCATCCAGAGTCAAAGAGAAAAATCAAAACTGTCTGCTGTCTTTTGCAGCTGTCTTGCAATTTCTCACTATGGCTCACCATGAGAGGCACACATTCGCAAATGCTTCTTTATTCCCAGGGTAGATTATTGAGCAATGTTTACGAAACACTCTGTACAGAATTCCCCTTCAGAGAAAGGCTTACGGTTTTTTGCAGTTTTGTGGGAAATCACAAAGCTGGTCTTGACAGCTGCTTCCCTGGATGTGTTAAGCTTGGTAAACAACCTTGTTGCTTTTGCAGTTTAGCTAGAGAGCTTCCCGTGTCCATGTTTGCTCTTCATCAGTGAAGTTCTTGTATTTCTCTGCATGTTTAGTCTCATAATAATGATTCAAGTTGTAACCCTTAAGCACAGTGACCATTTCTCGACAAACAAAGCACACAGTTTTGCCTTTGACATTAGTAAAATACTTAGAATTCCATATATTGGTAAAAACCCTACATTCTGTATCAACCTTTCTTATTTATCATGTGTGAGTTTATACGCTCACTCGTGCAAGAATATATGATTTTATGTAACCTGGAAAAAGCAGACCCTTCAAAATGAAAGCAGTTCAGTTTGTGCATAATGTACCATTATTTATGTTTAATTCCTAGGTGGAGGTGGCTACCTGATGACCCCTGTGAAGAGCTAGTGATGTAGTGGATGGTTTGGGTACTCATGAGATGGGCTCAGTGAGTAACTGTTGTTGTTAACCCCCTGGAGTCTGAGGGGTTTTCAGACACTCTGGTGTAGTCTGACATGCCTTGATTGTTTTACAAATTGTACGCATCTGAAATTATTTTTTCTCAAAGTGTTACACATGCATTTTTCAGAACTATCTCTGCAACAACAATGTTGAATCAGTAAGAGTGTCATACATCTATATTTTGATTAAATTTACTCTAAACTTAGACTTTCCAAAAACCTATTTTCAGAAGTGCTGATATACTGTGAAAAAACACATTCTAAACATTTCTCACCAGGACCTTTGAGGTCAAAACTTTGTGAACACGGGTCTTGGCAACACACTGCTGATTCTACTTTTCATAAATTGTATGTAATTTTATACTTAGGGCATAACAAATGTGAGGTGACACAGTTTTTCTCAGTCACTGGTTCCTACATTGCATATGCATGAAGATGGGCGCGAAAACCAAGGTGCGAGGTCCCCACCCCACTGCCTAATGAATGGCCCATTAGCTGTCACCGCCACAGCTGTCAAAAGAGAAGAGACCAAAGGCAGATGGTCACAGTTTATCACAGTTTATTTAAAAAAAAAAAAAAAAAAAAAAAAAAAAAAAAAAAAAAAACTAAACAAGCAATAAAAACAAAATAAATAAATAAATAACTGGCAAAATAAATGTAAAGATAGTGATAATATACTAAAGATAGTCATACTGAGATACATATCCTTGTGTGTATATATGTATGAGTCAGTTCAACAAAAGATGCCAGTCTCTAAAACAGTTTCTGTCTGGCTGCATGCAAAGGTAGACATCACACTGTTCACACTTCCATGGAGTTTTTGTTTGCTTTTCCCTGTGCTTCCTGCAGTATGCACAGGTCTTTCGGCCAGCAGTAGCTTTCATACTTTGGTTAGTGACATCACTCCCAGGAATCGGCAAATTAAGACCACTGGCTGGTTTTGCAGGGGGCTCATTTTCCATACCACAGCTGTTCAACAAGCTCTTGCATGAATGCCTTGTGGGTTAGGCTGTCCTGCTGCATAAGTTGTTTGTGGAGAATGTAGGCATTGGTAGCAGCAATGTCGAAGTGAAGAAACAGTTTTCTGTACCACTTTAGTATTTGTGCTGAGTTGTGTAATACTGGATCAGCTGGTCTGACAAATCCACACCTCCCATGAACTTGTTGTATTCAATCAATGGTGTTGGGCATGGAAAGAACTCTGTGGTCCAGATTCCCAGTTTGGATTTTACTCTCCTTTGAACTGTATCCCCTTTAAAAGCTGTGTGGATGGTAGAGCAAATTGCTACCTCTCGCATGTCCATCCACTTCACAAAGAGAAGATGACCATCTCTTATCCAGCGGAAAGTTCCTCTTGGTGACTTCTTTGTTAGGGCATTGACAGTAGTATGAGGGCAGTCTTTCCTGGACTCTCTATGTTCCACAAGCACCAAACTTACAGGCATACAAGTCTTTAAAAAGCTTTGGGGATATTGGGAATAACCGTTCCAGGATATTGACCGGTACCTGTCCCTTGACATCACTTTTGATGGGAAAAGGATGGAGAAGATATTGCTTTTACACCAGAAGTCAGAGATGTGCTTCAAATTGACCATGGACATGTAGATTATGAGTCCAATGTACTTGTAAAATTCAGCAACGTCAACGTCCAGCCATCAGTATTTTGCACCTCTTGCAATGTTCTTTGCAGCTTGCTTGTTTGTGTTCCGGCAGAGGACTTCCACAGCATCCTTTGGAAAGAACAACTTGAAGAGAGATAGGGGTGTGTAGCAATCCCCTTTCCTCAGTTGAACACCAGGCTCCCTTGCAGGAAAAAAGCGCAGTGGTGGTGGACAGACATCCTCAACTACTTCATTTTCCCATGATGGTGGCTGTACACTGAAAAACAATAAATGTGAAATGTACAATGTGATATAACAAATCTGCTCTAAAACCTGTTTATACTTGTTTCTGTCAACAACAGTGTGACAGAACGGACAATACATGACTACTAGATAAATATTTTTGTTCCCCTGTTATTCCTCATAGCCCTTTCTGTCCCCGTTTTATCTCCCAGTAGCCCACACATACATTATACTTTTTATAATTGTACATCCATATTGCTAGCTTGGTAAACAATCTCACACTTTCAGTTAAAATATACTACTGAGTTGTAAAACAGATATTTCGTACTTACATAGGACTTACTGCACCTTCCTGTTCAAAAAAAGACCCAAACTGAGTTTTAGGTGTCCTTAAATAATGCCTGAGCAAATTCAGACCTGCCTGTTGGAGTCAGGTTGGGTTGGTCCATTTGGGTGGGGGGGTTGTATGATTGGAAATATTTTTTCTTTTATTTTCATTTTAGATTTAACCTTGTTCATGATGTGTGTTTGTAGTTTGATTAGTATCAAGTAGTCACATTTTGAACAAGGGGTTTGCAGAGTACAATTGCATGTTGTTGTTTTTTTTTTTTTTGTATTATCCTTTGATTGTAGCTGTCTCCCCCTGTAGAAGAGGAGGAGTGGTACATACTGAATTATTTAAGCCACTAGGAGTCTATATAAGGACTCATTTTGAGGACAGAAGGAGGAGCAAAGGTTGGAGAGATGCCTGATTAGTTGTGCCAAGAAATTGTCTTTATATTGGAAGAGAAAAGATTGTTGCCTCTAATCCCCTGTATGTAATTTGTAACTAGTTTTTTATTTTATTTGTATTTTTTTACATTTCACTAAATAAAGCACCCTTGCACTGAAGGTGCTATTGTGGTTTGCCGTCAATTAATAAATGTATAGTTATTTATTTTCTTAACCCATAACCTTGTTGAGACACACTACCCTCACCTGTGAGCAAGGTGTGACAAACAGATTTACATGATAGTTACTGTTAAAGCTCAGTGTGGTTTATACACTCTAGATCCATTCTTGAGTCATTTTATTCTTCAGGACTTCAATGTGCAGTGGAGCTGCAGTGTGTGTGTGTGTGTTCAGGGTTGTGTAGGACACAGCTTTTGTATTGTAAGGACACTAAACTTTATAATGACTGTACAGAAGTAATTCAGTGTATGTTCATCTCAGTCAATGTGAATAGAGTTTGACAAAATTGCAATCTCAAATGATTTCTATTTCTGAAACTATATTTCAGGCCATACATTTTACACACCACTTCCACTTAGCAATGATATCTGTGGTCGATGGTCTCTAAACCTGTGTTAGTCTGTTCATGAGGAAGGACCCCTATCCTAGTGCTAGAATGAGTACACTGACACTTGACCTAAGGCATGGCACAGTGAGTTTGAACTGAAAAACTAAACTCATGGACAATGTAATTTTACAAATCTGTTATTGCCATCAGTGTATGTTAATGCAGTTTAGTTAAACATTTGATTACAGGGCAAAATTAAACCTGAGAATATAAAACCACCGCTCACAGCACAATCAATGAGGTTGGAGGAGGTCAGAGTGGAGATACATGACACTAGACCAGGGGTGGGCCATTAATCTTCCCAATGGGCCACATGAGAATCTGTTGTGAAGGTCCGGATCAATAGGTCGAACAAAACTTTGCTTAAAACTTCACTACCACAATAACTATTCATTCATTCATTCATTATCTGTAACCGCTTATCCAGTTCAGGGTCGTGGGGGGTCCAGAGCCTACCTGGAATCATTGGGCGCAAGGCGGGAATACACCCTGGAGGGGGCGCCAGTCCTTCACAGGGCTACACAGACACACACACATTCACTCACACCTACGGACACTTTTGAGTCGCCAATCCACCTACCACAATAACTAGAGCCAGAAAAAGGTAAAACACAGTTTAATATAAGAGACTGTGCAGCACCAGTGTCTCTTAAAATCTGAATAGACTGTTTATCTCCCGTATCACTAAAAGAAACAAACCCAGAAAAAGTAAACGGTTTAAACAGCGTTTCTACCGAGGGCTGTTCAAACGAACCGTCACTATCAGGGGTCTGCAACAAACTAACAGTGTTAACTTTCTTTGGAGCTAAAGTGTGGGTTTCTTTACATTTTAAAATGGGACAAGCAGCAATTAAATGACCAACAGCATGGCAATAGAAACATTCTCTATTTTCAGAAACAGAAACATTAGACTGGGAGGAACTAACACCAGGTTGTGAAGTGGGGGTGCGGCGAGACATTTCACGCTGAGATCTCGGGAAAAAGTTTGTTTTGTGTGTGAGAATGAATTCATCAGATAAAGTAGCGGCAACAGACAGATTCATTCATCAAACTACAAGTTTATCCAGAAGATTGTTTTTAAAATTTTCCAGGAGCACCAACTCCTTAAGCTGCTTGAATGTCGTAACATTACTAGCCGCACACCATCTATCAAACAACAGAGACTTTTCTCTGGCAAATTCTACATACGTCTGGCTGGGGGTTTTTGTAAGACGTCTGAAATTCTGCCTGTAGGCTTCTGGAACCAACTCATACGCCCGAAGAATAGTACTTTTCACGACGTCATAATCCAAGCTCTGCTCCAGCAACAGAGACAAGAAACCTCCTGAGCCTTGCCCACTAACTTACACTGAAGCAGCAGAGACCACAGGCCTTTAGGCCAACTAAGAGTGGTAGCAATCCGCTCAAAATTCAGAAAATAAGCGTCCACCTCATTTTCCCTGAAAGCAGGAACCAGACCGATCTGCCGACTCACATCAAAATCCCACGCTGTACTAATGGCCGATGGGCGAGCTGGAGAGTGGAGCTTAGGAACCGGTGGTGTGGTCTGTGCCTGAACACGGCCTCCGCCGCGTCCGTACTCCAAGCTGGACTTAAAGCAACACCCGGAGAACCCCACCTCTCAGGCAAAATTCCCCTGCTAACTAACTGGGTCTCCAAGGCCTCCTTAATCTCCCGTTTTGGAGCAGAGCGAGAGACACTAACAGAAAAGAAATCCACTATCAAAAGCAGATCGACAACATGACACGAATCAAACACCTCCAAAGTGGGGCAAAGAGCAAGCTGTTACTGATTAGAGATGAATTAGTCAGTGACAATATGAGGTATTTTGAAAATGGCAACATCAAATCACTATTTAATAAACACTCAAGAAACATTGTGGAAAAAAAAATGTCTTACTACCTCTTTTGCTGTTTTTCAGTTCATTTTCATCTTGTTCAGTGAGAGGTATCTAGTCTGCTTTGGGCTCTGTATCTGGATTTGTTCAACTTCATCACTGAGAATGTTTGTTCACATATGTAGGTAGATCCAAAGAGAACCAGCATCTTCTGAGGATGCATTTAGTTCATTCATTCGTGCAGTCATATCAACATCAAATGCAAGATCTGCAATCCAGTCTGCACCTGAGGGCTCTGGGATGTCTTTGCCTTTCTTGTCACAAAACTTTGTGCATTTACCTCTGTGAACACATCACTGTTAATTGTTGTCCCTTTCATTGACCAAATTGCTGCCAGCTCCTCCGTAATCTCAAAGTCTTTTGTGATTTCATGTATGAAGATGAGTAACTGCACAGTGTCATGGACATCATAGCTCTGGTCCAGAGCCAAAGAGAAAAAGTCAAACTGTTTGATTTCTTTTGCAGCTGTAGCTCCAGATTTTCTGCAATTTCCTCAGTCTTTCTCGCTATGGCTCACCTTCAGATGGACACATTCTCAAATGCTTCTTTTATCTCAGGGCAGATTAGCGGAGCAATGTTCACCAATAAACTCTTTAACAAATTCCCCATCAGAGGAAAGCTCACCTTTTTTTCTGATTTTGTGGGATATCACAAAGCTTGTCTTGACTGCTGCGTCCCAGGACGTGTGAAGCTTGGTAAATGTCTTTTTTTTTTTTTCATTTTCATTTTAGCTAGAAAGCTTGCAGTGTCCGTGCACACTCAGCATCAGTAAAGTTCTTGTATTTCTTTGCATGTTTAGTCTCGTAATGTCGATTCAAGTTGTAATCATTAAATACAGTGACCTGTTCTCCACAAACTAAGCACACAGCTTTGACTTTGACATCAGTAAAATACTTTGAACTCCATGTCTTCTTAAAAACCTTACATTCTGTATCATTGTTTATTATGGTTCATTTTCAAGATTTACCATAATTATAAATTCTTTGCTTCATGTCTAGACAAAGACAGTCAAAGAATTAATGAACAAAAATGGTTGGTTATTGATAAAATTGCTTTATTTTGAGGACACATCAACAATTTATTTGAAATAATGAACATTGAAAAGTGAAATTAATACAGCTGAAAAATTAAAAAAGTAATAAACAGTACAGGACTGTATTTACTGAGACACTAACTCTTCAGACTGTATCATGTCAGAAGTTGATGTGAAGATCTGAGCATTAATCAGAGACATGTTTGAACACACTGAAGATGAAGAGGAGCTCTATCAGCTCCAACACAGGTGTGGACCCTCACTGTCCAGTGCACTGATCTCTCTTCAGTGTTTCACTGACAGTAGTCTGGCCTCCTTTGGTGGCCTCACAGGTCACTGTCTTCTTCATCCACTCGTCCTCCTGGAGGGTCAGGGTGCTGCTCCAGCTGTAGAGGCCAGTGTCCTTCTGCAGAAGCCCAGGACTCTGACTAAACCCAGAGGTCAGAGGGTTTCCACCCACCTTCCAGCTCAGCTTCCAGTCTGAGGGGAAGCCCTTGTTGGCCAAACACACCAGTGTGGTCTCCTTCTGCCCCAGACTGGAGGAGGGCAGGACTGTGAGGGTGGGGCGGGTCGGAGCTAGGACACACACACACACACAGTGTCATTTCCCTTATTTCTAACACAGCACAAATGACTTCAGTGATGCAGTAAAAATCACACTCTAATTACAACCTTAAACTCAACCACTTTCACATATAAACTCATATTTACAATTACATTCAGAGGAGGATTTCAGTTTCATTAAATATTAAAGAGTTTTCACTTACAAACATCTACAGAACATTATGATTTCACCAGGCGTCCCCAAACATTTGCATATAACTTTTTCTAACTGTTTTTCTAACAGAGCAGAACTGAGTTCAGTGAAGCATTAAAATAACGCTCTAATTATAACCTTAAACTGAACCGCTTCAAATATGAACTAATATTTACAATTACATTAATAGATACATTTCATTCAGAATACTTTTAAAACTATTTCTTTCATTTAATTCATTATAATTGTAACATTACACACATCCCATGATGTGAAAGTTTAAAACATGATTTGATTTCCTCCAAAACAGTGAATAATCAATAACTAAATCAAGCTGCAGTCTCCATGTACTACGTCTTCAAAGCTTTAGAACAGAAAACACTGCTCATAATAACCTCCACATTGTGGCGTCCAGATGGAGACAGAACGGCTCTAATCACCCAACACTGACTCTACAATCCAGCTTTACATTTGATCTTTTTAAAAAGAAATGTCATCACTGAACACTTCACAGGAAACCTTTAGGAAATATTTGTATTTTAAAGAAAAGAAATCCAGTTCAGAAACAGGAGCTGGTGGTGAAACCTAAAGCTCCACACTCTCCACACTTCAGAGCAGTTCTAATTAAATACATTCACATTTGGATTATCATTTATTCAGAAGATCATCAAGTGCATCTCTACTGTTGTCCAGAATCATTTTAATTAAAGATTCCTTTTGAATAAAGAGTAAAAGTGGACTTACTTCCAACATCCAGTTTTGTTCCTCCACCAAAAGTCCACCACAGTGATACAAACTCGTTTACTGGCCGTACAAAAACCTCCTGCTCTAAACACACCGCTCTCTTCAGCCTTTACACACACTATTTCTGAACTAGAACACAATATTAATGGATTCTGCAGCTATTAATAATGGAAAACACTCCCAAACTGTAGAAGCTACAGATTCTCAACAAGGATTATTTTATAAACATTAAAATATCTAAACCCAGGACACACTTTGTTCTTTTGTATTTCCACAACAGACAAACACTTGATATAAAAGTATATAACTACATGTAGAAACATGTTTTCATCTCAGATTCCAATTACAATCACAGATACAATCATATCAACTAATATTAAAACCAGATCCAATTAATGACAATAATAAAAACATGCTCCACTCTCTGTGTGGGTGATTATATGTTCACTTTCATCAGAAGTGTTCATAAATAATTCAATCAGTAAAAATTAGAGCTGCTGTTGAAAACTGTTCAACATTCATTAATAGTTTAAAAGATTCTTACTGTTATCATTGTGTTTCCTCCACCCAAAAGTCCTCCAGCCCTGATCCAGACAGATGGAGCCGCAGTAGCAGCTGCAGAAAACCTCAAATGAAAGGCAGAGACAGTTAGAGTTTAGGATTTTAAACATGAGACTCCACACTGAGCAGAAATGTTTGATCAAACAATATCAAATAAATATGATGATCTTTCCTCAGTGTTGTTAGAAAGATGATTTCCATAGAGAGGGTCCACTTTGCATCATGAGCCCATGCTTCAGTGCTCTGCTAGTGTTTATAGTCCTGTGAGTTTAACACTTCATGACTGAGAGCTGCTGCCCCACAAACTTCACCCACAGCAACCATGACTTTGGTCTCCATCTTCATCTGGACACTGGCGCTCTGGACGAGAGGTAACACACTCAACTTCAGTTTGAGGAGATTTATGTCTGATGTAAGACTATTGTGTTTGTAATTATAGATTTATGAGATGCAGATATATATTTAATAAGATACTTTCACATGTAAAATGCACAGCATTAATTGTAGGCAATATAAGAATTTCAACTGAAAACACACGTTAAAATAATCGTTAAAACACATTATTATGTATTATCTTCCTCAGAAACCAATATGTTAATTTTTACTTCAGGATCCAGTGGCCAGGTGACTGTGACTCAAAGTCCAGCAGAAATAAGTGTTTCTACAGGAAAATCAGTCACCATCAACTGTAAAACCAGCTCTGATGTCTATAGCCTTCTTTTCAGTGACTATCTTGCCTGGTATCAGCAGAAACCTGGAGAAGCTCCTAAACTCCTGATATACGCTGCTGATCAGTTAGAGTCAGGTATTTCAGATCGTTTCAGTGGCAGTGGATCTGGATCTGACTTCACTCTGACCATCAGTAACGTCCAGACTGAAGATGCAGGAGATTATTACTGTCAGAGTTACCACAGTGGACCAGTGTTCACACAGTGAAATAGAGTCGTACAAAAACCTCCCTCAGTCAGAGACTGCACAGAGACTGCACTGCTGCAGCTGCACCCTACTGCAGGTGCTGAGGGGGAGGATGATACACACAATAACACACTCTGTGGAGGAGAGATACACACCTCACTAACACACACAGTAACACACTCTGTGGAGGAGAGACACACACCTCACTAACAAACACCTCCACACACAATAACACACTCTGTGGAGGAGAGACACACACCTCACTAACACACACCTCCACACACACAATAACACACTCTGTGGAGGAGAGACACACACCTCACTAACACACACCTCCACACACAATAACACACTCTGTGGAGGAGAGACACACACCTCACTAACACACACCTCCACACACACAATAACACAGTCTGTGGAGGAGAGACACACACCTCACTAACACACACAGTAACACACTCTGTGGAGGAGAGACACACACCTCACTAACACACACCTCCACACACAATAACACACTCTGTGGAGGAGAGACACACACCTCACTAACACACACCTCCACACACACAATAACACACTCTGTGGAGGAGAGACACACACCTCACTAACACACACCTCCACACACAATAACACACTCTGTGGAGGAGAGACACACACCTCACTAACACACACAATAACACACTCTGTGGAGGAGAGACACACACCTCACTAACACACACCTCCACACACAATAACACACTCTGTGGAGGAGAGACACACACCTCACTAACACACACATCTCCACACACAGTAACACACTCTGTGGAGGAGAGACACACACCTCACTAACACACACCTCCACACAAAATAACACACTCTGTGGAGGAGAGACACACACCTCACTAACACACACCTCCACACACAATAACACACTCTGTGGAGGAGAGACACACACCTCACTAACACACACCTCCACACACAATAACACACTCTGTGGAGGAGAGACACACACCTCACTAACACACACCTCCACACACAATAACACACTCTGTGGAGGAGAGACACACGCCTCACTAACACACACCTCCACACACAATAACACACTCTGTGGAGGAGAGACACACGCCTCACTAACACACACCTCCACACACACAATAACACACTCTGTGGAGGAGAGACACACACCTCACTAACACACACCTCCACACACAATAACACACTCTGTGGAGGAGACACACACCTCCACACACAATAACACACTCTGTGGAGGAGAGACACGCACCTCACTAACACACACCTCCACACACACAATAACACGCTCTGTGGAGGAGAGACACACACCTCACTAACACACACCTCCACACACAATAACACACTCTGTGGAGGAGACAAACACCTCACTAACACACACCTCCACACACAATAACACACTCTGTGGAGGAGACACACACCTCCACACAAAATAACACACTCTGTGGAGGAGAGACACACACCTCACTAACACACATCTCCACACACAATAACACACTCTGTGGAGGAGAGACACACACCTCACGAACACACACCTCCACACACACAATAACACACTCTGTGGAGGAGAGACACACACCTCACTAACACACACCTCCACACACACAATAACACACTCTGTGGAGGAGAGACACACACCTCACTAACACACACCTCCACACACAATAAAACACTCTGTGGAGGAGAGACACACACCTCACTAACACACACCTCCACACACAATAACACACTCTGTGGAGGAGACACACACATCACTAACACACACCTCCACACACAATAACACACTCTGTGGAGGAGAGACACACACCTCCACACACAGTAACACACTCTGTGGAGGAGAGACACACACCTCACTAACACAAACCACCACACAATAACACACTCTGTGGAGGAGAGACACACACCTCACTAACACACACCTCCACACACAATAACACACTCTGTGGAGGAGACACACACATCACTAACACACACCTCCAAACACAATAACACACTCTGTGGAGGAGACACACACCTCACTAACACACACCTCCACACACAATAACACACTCTGTGGAGGAGAGACACACAACTCACTAACACACACCTCCACACAATAACACACTCTGTGGAGGAGAGACACACACCTCACTAACACACACCTCCACACAATAACACACTCTGTGGAGGAGAGACACACACCTCACTAACACACACCTCCACACACAATAACACACTCTGTAGAGGAGAGACACACACCTCACTAACACACACCTCCACACAATAACACACTCTGTGGAGGAGAGACACACACCTCACTAACACACACCTCCACACACAATAACACACTCTGTGGAGGAGAGACACACACCTCACTAACACACACCTCCACACAATAACACACTCTGTGGAGGAGAGACACACACCTCACTTACACACACGTCCACACACAATAACACACTCTGTGGAGGAGAGACACACACCTCCACACACAATAACACACTCTGTGGAGGAGAGACACACACCTCACTAACACACACCTCCACACACAATAACACACTCTGTGGAGGAGACACACACCTCACTAACACACACCTCCACACACAATAACACACTCTGTGGAGGAGAGACACACACCTCACTAACACACACCTCCACACAATAACACACTCTGTGGAGGAGAGACACACACCTCACTAACACACACCTCCACACAATAACACACTCTGTGGAGGAGAGACACACACCTCACTAACACACACCTCCACACAATAACACACTCTGTGGAGGAGAGACACACACCTCACTAACACACACCTCCACACACAATAACACACTCTGTGGAGGAGAGACACACACCTCACTAACACACACCTCCACACAATAACACACTCTGTGGAGGAGAGACACACACCTCACTAACACACACCTCCACACAATAACACACTCTGTGGAGGAGAGACACACATCACTAACACACACCTCCACACACACAGTAAAACACTCTGTGGAGGAGAGACACACACCTCACTAACACACACCTCCACACACAATAACACACTCTGTGGAGGAGAGACACACACCTCACTAACACACACCTCCACACTCAATAACACACTCTGTGGAGGAGAGACACACACCTCACTAACACACACCTCCACACACAATAACACACTCTGTGGAGGAGAGACACACACCTCACTAACACACACCTCCACACACACAATAACACACTCTGTGGAGGAGAGACACACACCTCACTAACACACACCTCCACACACAATAACACACTCTGTGGAGGAGACACACACCTCACTAACACACACCTCCACACACAATAACACACTCTGTGGAGGAGACACACACCTCACTAACACACACCTCCACACACAATAACACACTCTGTGGAGGAGACACACACCTCACTAGCACACACCTCCACACACAATAACACACTCTGTGGAGGAGACACACACACCTCACTAACACACACCTCCACACACAATAACACACTCTGTGGAGGAGAGACGCACACCTCACTAACACACACCTCCACACACAATAACACACTCTGTGGAGGAGACACACACATCACTAACACACACCTCCAAACACAATAACACACTCTGTGGAGGAGACACACACCTCACTAACACACACCTCCACACACAATAACACACTCTGTGGAGGAGAGACACACACCTCACTAACACACACCTCCACACAATAACACACTCTGTGGAGGAGAGACACACACCTCACTAACACACACCTCCACACAATAACACACTCTGTGGAGGAGAGACACACACCTCACTAACACACACCTCCACACACAATAACACACTCTGTAGAGGAGAGACACACACCTCACTAACACACACCTCCACACACAATAACACACTCTGTGGAGGAGACACACACACCTCACTAACACACACCTCCACACAATAACACACTCTGTGGAGGAGACACACACCTCACTAGCACACACCTCCACACACAATAACACACTCTGTGGAGGAGACACACACACCTCACTAACACACACCTCCACACACAATAACACACTCTGTGGAGGAGAGACACACACCTCACTAGCACACACCTCCACACACAATAACACACTCTGTAGAGGAGAGACACACACCTCACTAACACACACCTCCACACACAATAACACACTCTGTGGAGGAGAGACACACACCTCACTAACACACACCTCCACACACAATAACCCACTCTCTGGAGGAGAGACACACACCTCACTAACACACACCTCCACACACAATAACACACTCTGTAGAGGAGAGACACACACCTCACTAACACACACCTCCACACACACAGTAACACACTCTGTGGAGGAGAGACACACATCACTAACACACACCTCCACACACAATAACACACTCTGTGGAGGAGAGACGCACACCTCACTAACACACACCTCCACACACAATAACACACTCTGTGGATGAGACACACACCTCACTAACACACACCTCCACACACAATAACACACTCTGTGGAGGAGACACACACCTCACTAACACACACTTCCACACACAATAATACACTCTGTGAAGGAGACACACACCTCACTAACACACACCTCCACACACAATAACACACTCTGTGGATGAGACACACACCTCACTAACACACACCTCCACACACAATAACACACTCTGTGGAGGAGACACACACCTCACTAACACACACCTCCACACACAATAACACACTCTGTGGAGGAGAGACACACACCTCACTAACACACACCTCCACACACAATAACACACTCTGTGGATGAGACACACACCTCACTAACACACACCTCCACACACAATAACACACTCTGTGGAGGAGACACACACCTCACTAACACACCTCCACACACACAATAACACACTCTGTGGAGGAGACACACACACCTCACTAACACACACCTCCACACACAATAACACACTCTGTAGAGGAGAGACACACACCTCACTAACACACACCTCCACACAATAACACACTCTGTGGAGGAGAGACACACACCTCACTAACACACACCTCCACACACAATAACACACTCTGTGGAGGAGACACACACCTCACTAACACACACCTCCACACACAATAACACACTCTGTGGAGGAGACACACACCTCACTAACACACACCTCCACACACACAATAACATACTCTGTGGAGGAGACACACACACCTCACTAACACACACCTCCACACACAATAACACACTCTGTAGAGGAGAGACACACACATCACTAACACACACCTCCACACACAATAACACACTCTGTAGAGGAGAGACACACACCTCACTAACACACACCTCCACACAATAACACACTCTGTGGAGGAGAGACACACACCTCACTAACACACACCTCCACACACACAGTAACACACTCTGTGGAGGAGAAACACACATCACTAACACACACCTCCACACACACAATAACACACTCTGTGGAGGAGACACACACATCACTAACACACACCTCCACACACACAATAACATACTCTGTGGAGGAGACACACACACCTCACTAACACACACCTCCACACAATAACACACTCTGTGGAGGAGAGACACACACCTCACTAACACACACCTCCACACACAATAACACACTCTGTGGATGAGACACACACCTCACTAACACACACCTCCACACACAATAACACACTCTGTGGAGGAGACACACACCTCACTAACACACCTCCACACACACAATAACACACTCTGTGGAGGAGACACACACACCTCACTAACACACACCTCCACACACAATAACACACTCTGTAGAGGAGAGACACACACCTCACTAACACACACCTCCACACAATAACACACTCTGTGGAGGAGAGACACACACCTCACTAACACACACCTCCACACACAATAACACACTCTGTGGAGGAGACACACACCTCACTAACACACACCTCCACACACAATAACACACTCTGTGGAGGAGACACACACCTCACTAACACACACCTCCACACACACAATAACATACTCTGTGGAGGAGACACACACACCTCACTAACACACACCTCCACACACAATAACACACTCTGTAGAGGAGAGACACACACATCACTAACACACACCTCCACACACAATAACACACTCTGTAGAGGAGAGACACACACCTCACTAACACACACCTCCACACAATAACACACTCTGTGGAGGAGAGACACACACCTCACTAACACACACCTCCACACACACAGTAACACACTCTGTGGAGGAGAAACACACATCACTAACACACACCTCCACACACACAATAACACACTCTGTGGAGGAGACACACACATCACTAACACACACCTCCACACACACAATAACATACTCTGTGGAGGAGACACACACACCTCACTAACACACACCTCCACACAATAACACACTCTGTGGAGGAGAGACACACACCTCACTAACACACACCTCCACACACAATAACACACTCTGTGGAGGAGACACACACTTACACACACGTACACACACATCACTAACACACACCTCCACACACAATAACACACTCTGTGGAGGAGACACACACCTCACTAACACACACCTCCACACACAATAACACACTCTGTGGAGGAGAGACACACACCTCACTAACACACACCTCCACACAATAACACACTCTGTGGAGGAGAGACACACACCTCACTAACACACACCTCCACACAATAACACACTCTGTGGAGGAGAGACACACACCTCACTAACACACACCTCCACACAATAACACACTCTGTGGAGGAGAGACACACACCTCACTAACACACACCTCCACACAATAACACACTCTGTGGAGGAGAGACACACACCTCACTAACACACACCTCCACACACAATAACACACTCTGTAGAGGAGAGACACACACCTCACTAACACACACCTCCACACACAATAACACACTCTGTGGAGGAGAGACACACATCACTAACACACACCTCCACACACACAGTAACAAACTCTGTGGAGGAGAGACACACACCTCACTAACACACACCTCCACACACAATAACACACTCTGTGGAGGAGAGACACACACCTCACTAACACACACCTCCACACACAATAACACACTCTGTGGAGGAGAGACACACACCTCACTAACACACACCTCCACACACAATAACACACTCTGTGGAGGAGAGACACACACCTCACTAACACACACCTCCACACACAATAACACACTCTGTAGAGGAGAGACACACACATCACTAACACACACCTCCACACACAATAACACACTCTGTAGAGGAGAGACACACACCTCACTAACACACACCTCCACACACACAGTAACACACTCTGTGGAGGAGAGACAAACATCACTAACACACACCTCCACACACACAATAACACACTCTGTGGAGGAGACACACACATCACTAACACACACCTCCACACACAACAACACACTCTGTGGAGGAGAGACACACACCTCACTAACACACACCTCCACACACAATAACACACTCTGTGGAGGAGAGACACACACCTCACTAACACACACCTCCACACACAATAACACACTCTGTGGAGGAGAGACACACACCTCACTAACACACACCTCCACACACAATAACACACTCTGTGGAGGAGAGACACACACCTCACTAACACACACCTCCACACACAATAACACACTCTGTGGAGGAGAGACACACACCTCACTAACACACACCTCCACACACAATAACACACTCTGTGGAGGAGACACACCCCTCACTAACACAAACCTCCACACACAATATCACACTCTGTGGAGGAGAGACACACACCTCACTAACACACACCTCTACACAATAACACACTCTGTGGAGGAGACACACCCCTCACTAACACAAACCTCCACACACAATATCACACTCTGTGGAGGAGAGACACACACCTCACTAACACACACCTCCACACACAATAACACACTCTGTGGAGGAGAGACACACACCTCACTAACACACACCTCCACACACAATAACACACTCTGTGGAGGAGAGACACACACCTCACTAACACACACCTCCACACACACAGTAACACACTCTGTGGAGGAGACACACACATCACTAACACACACCTCCACACACACAATAACACACTCTGTGGAGGAGAGACACACACCTCCACACACAATAACACACTCTGTGGAGGAGAGACACACACCTCACTAACACACACCTCCACACACAATAACACACTCTGTGGAGGAGACACACACCTCACTAACACACACCTCCACACACAATAACACACTCTGTGGAGGAGAGACACACACCTCACTAACACACACCTCCACACAATAACACACTCTGTGGAGGAGAGACACACACCTCACTAACACACACCTCCACACAATAACACACTCTGTGGAGGAGAGACACACACCTCACTAACACACACCTCCACACAATAACACACTCTGTGGAGGAGAGACACACACCTCACTAACACACACCTCCACACACAATAACACACTCTGTGGAGGAGAGACACACACCTCACTAACACACACCTCCACACAATAACACACTCTGTGGAGGAGAGACACACACCTCACTAACACACACCTCCACACAATAACACACTCTGTGGAGGAGACACACACCTCACTAACACACACCTCCACACACAATAACACACTCTGTGGAGGAGACACACACCTCACTAGCACACACCTCCACACACAATAACACACTCTGTGGAGGAGACACACACACCTCACTAACACACACCTCCACACACAATAACACACTCTGTGGAGGAGAGACGCACACCTCACTAACACACACCTCCACACACAATAACACACTCTGTGGAGGAGACACACACATCACTAACACACACCTCCAAACACAATAACACACTCTGTGGAGGAGACACACACCTCACTAACACACACCTCCACACACAATAACACACTCTGTGGAGGAGAGACACACACCTCACTAACACACACCTCCACACAATAACACACTCTGTGGAGGAGAGACACACACCTCACTAACACACACCTCCACACAATAACACACTCTGTGGAGGAGAGACACACACCTCACTAACACACACCTCCACACACAATAACACACTCTGTAGAGGAGAGACACACACCTCACTAACACACACCTCCACACACAATAACACACTCTGTGGAGGAGACACACACACCTCACTAACACACACCTCCACACAATAACACACTCTGTGGAGGAGACACACACCTCACTAGCACACACCTCCACACACAATAACACACTCTGTGGAGGAGACACACACACCTCACTAACACACACCTCCACACACAATAACACACTCTGTGGAGGAGAGACACACACCTCACTAGCACACACCTCCACACACAATAACACACTCTGTAGAGGAGAGACACACACCTCACTAACACACACCTCCACACACAATAACACACTCTGTGGAGGAGAGACACACACCTCACTAACACACACCTCCACACACAATAACCCACTCTCTGGAGGAGAGACACACACCTCACTAACACACACCTCCACACACAATAACACACTCTGTAGAGGAGAGACACACACCTCACTAACACACACCTCCACACACACAGTAACACACTCTGTGGAGGAGAGACACACATCACTAACACACACCTCCACACACACAATAACATACTCTGTGGAGGAGACACACACCTCACTAGCACACACCTCCACACACAATAACACACTCTGTGGAGGAGACACACACACCTCACTAACACACACCTCCACACACAATAACACACTCTGTAGAGGAGAGACACACACATCACTAACACACACCTCCACACACAATAACACACTCTGTGGAGGAGAGACACACACCTCACTAACACACACCTCCACACACACAGTAACACACTCTGTGGAGGAGACACACACATCACTAACACACACCTCCACACACACAATAACACACTCTGTGGAGGAGACACACACATCACTAACACACACCTCCACACACACAATAACACACTCTGTGGAGGAGACACACACATCACTAACACACACCTCCACACACAATAACACACTCTGTGGAGGAGAGACGCACACCTCACTAACACACACCTCCACACACAATAACACACTCTGTGGATGAGACACACACCTCACTAACACACACCTCCACACACAATAACACACTCTGTGGAGGAGACACACACCTCACTAACACACACTTCCACACACAATAATACACTCTGTGAAGGAGACACACACCTCACTAACACACACCTCCACACACAATAACACACTCTGTGGATGAGACACACACCTCACTAACACACACCTCCACACACAATAACACACTCTGTGGAGGAGACACACACCTCACTAACACACACCTCCACACACAATAACACACTCTGTGGAGGAGAGACACACACCTCACTAACACACACCTCCACACACAATAACACATTTTGTGGATGAGACACACACCTCACTAACACACACCTCCACACACAATAACACACTCTGTGGAGGAGACACACACCTCACTAACACACCTCCACACACACAATAACACACTCTGTGGAGGAGACACACACACCTCACTAACACACACCTCCACACACAATAACACACTCTGTAGAGGAGAGACACACACCTCACTAACACACACCTCCACACAATAACACACTCTGTGGAGGAGAGACACACACCTCACTAACACACACCTCCACACACAATAACACACTCTGTGGAGGAGACACACACCTCACTAACACACACCTCCACACACAATAACACACTCTGTGGAGGAGACACACACCTCACTAACACACACCTCCACACACACAATAACATACTCTGTGGAGGAGACACACACACCTCACTAACACACACCTCCACACACAATAACACACTCTGTAGAGGAGAGACACACACATCACTAACACACACCTCCACACACAATAACACACTCTGTAGAGGAGAGACACACACCTCACTAACACACACCTCCACACAATAACACACTCTGTGGAGGAGAGACACACACCTCACTAACACACACCTCCACACACACAGTAACACACTCTGTGGAGGAGAAACACACATCACTAACACACACCTCCACACACACAATAACACACTCTGTGGAGGAGACACACACATCACTAACACACACCTCCACACACACAATAACATACTCTGTGGAGGAGACACACACACCTCACTAACACACACCTCCACACAATAACACACTCTGTGGAGGAGAGACACACACCTCACTAACACACACCTCCACACACAATAACACACTCTGTGGAGGAGACACACACTTACACACACGTACACACACATCACTAACACACACCTCCACACACAATAACACACTCTGTGGAGGAGACACACACCTCACTAACACACACCTCCACACACAATAACACACTCTGTGGAGGAGAGACACACACCTCACTAACACACACCTCCACACAATAACACACTCTGTGGAGGAGAGACACACACCTCACTAACACACACCTCCACACAATAACACACTCTGTGGAGGAGAGACACACACCTCACTAACACACACCTCCACACAATAACACACTCTGTGGAGGAGAGACACACACCTCACTAACACACACCTCCACACAATAACACACTCTGTGGAGGAGAGACACACACCTCACTAACACACACCTCCACACACAATAACACACTCTGTAGAGGAGAGACACACACCTCACTAACACACACCTCCACACACAATAACACACTCTGTGGAGGAGAGACACACATCACTAACACACACCTCCACACACACAGTAACAAACTCTGTGGAGGAGAGACACACACCTCACTAACACACACCTCCACACACAATAACACACTCTGTGGAGGAGAGACACACACCTCACTAACACACACCTCCACACACAATAACACACTCTGTGGAGGAGAGACACACACCTCACTAACACACACCTCCACACACAATAACACACTCTGTGGAGGAGAGACACACACCTCACTAACACACACCTCCACACACAATAACACACTCTGTAGAGGAGAGACACACACATCACTAACACACACCTCCACACACAATAACACACTCTGTAGAGGAGAGACACACACCTCACTAACACACACCTCCACACACACAGTAACACACTCTGTGGAGGAGAGACAAACATCACTAACACACACCTCCACACACACAATAACACACTCTGTGGAGGAGACACACACATCACTAACACACACCTCCACACACAACAACACACTCTGTGGAGGAGAGACACACACCTCACTAACACACACCTCCACACACAATAACACACTCTGTGGAGGAGAGACACACACCTCACTAACACACACCTCCACACACAATAACACACTCTGTGGAGGAGAGACACACACCTCACTAACACACACCTCCACACACAATAACACACTCTGTGGAGGAGAGACACACACCTCACTAACACACACCTCCACACACAATAACACACTCTGTGGAGGAGAGACACACACCTCACTAACACACACCTCCACACACAATAACACACTCTGTGGAGGAGACACACCCCTCACTAACACAAACCTCCACACACAATATCACACTCTGTGGAGGAGAGACACACACCTCACTAACACACACCTCTACACAATAACACACTCTGTGGAGGAGAGACACACACCTCACTAACACACACCTCCACACACAATAACACACTCTGTGGAGGAGAGACACACACCTCACTAACACACACCTCCACACACAATAACACACTCTGTGGAGGAGAGACACACACCTCACTAACACACACCTCCACACACACAGTAACACACTCTGTGGAGGAGACACACACATCACTAACACACACCTCCACACACACAATAACACACTCTGTGGAGGAGACACACACATCACTAACACACACCTCCACACACACAATAACACACTTTGTGGAGGAGAGACGCACACCTCACTTACACACACCTCCACACACAATAACACACTCTGTGGAGGAGAGACACACACCTCACTAACACACACCTCCACACACACAATAACACACTCTGTGGAGGAGAGACACACACCTCACTAACACACACCTCCACACACAATAACACACTCTGTAGAGGAGAGACACACACATCACTAACACACACCTCCACACACAATAACACACTCTGTAGAGGAGAGACACACACCTCACTAACACACACCTCCACACACACAATAACACACTCTGTGGAGGAGAGACACGCACCTCACTAACACACACCTCCACACACAATAACACACTCTGTGGAGGAGAGACACGCACCTCACTAACACACACCTCCACACACAATAACACACTCTGTGGAGGAGAGACACACACCTCACTAACACACACCTCCACACAATAACACACTCTGTGGAGGAGAGACACACACCTCACTAACACACACCTCCACACACAATAACACACTCTGTGGAGGAGAGACACACACCTCACTAACACACACCTCCACACAATAACACACTCTGTGGATAAGAGACACACACCTCACTAACACACACCTCCACACAATAACACACTCTGTGGAGGAGAGACACACACCTCACTAACACACACCTCCACACACAATAACACACTCTGTAGAGGAGAGACACACACCTCACTAACACACACCTCCACACACAATAACACACTCTGTGGAGGAGAGACACACATCACTAACACACACCTCCACACACACAGTAACAAACTCTGTGGAGGAGAGACACACACCTCACTAACACACACCTCCACACACAATAACACACTCTGTGGAGGAGAGACACACACCTCACTAACACACACCTCCACACACAATAACACACTCTGTGGAGGAGAGACACACACCTCACTAACACACACCTCCACACACAATAACACACTCTGTGGAGGAGAGACACACACCTCACTAACACACACCTCCACACACAATAACACACTCTGTAGAGGAGAGACACACACATCACTAACACACACCTCCACACACAATAACACACTCTGTAGAGGAGAGACACACACCTCACTAACACACACCTCCACACACACAGTAACACACTCTGTGGAGGAGAGACACACATCACTAACACACACCTCCACACACACAATAACACACTCTGTGGAGGAGACACACACATCACTAACACACACCTCCACACACAACAACACACTCTGTGGAGGAGAGACACACACCTCACTAACACACACCTCCACACACAATAACACACTCTGTGGAGGAGAGACACACACCTCACTAACACACACCTCCACACACAATAACACACTCTGTGGAGGAGAGACACACACCTCACTAACACACACCTCCACACACAATAACACACTCTGTGGAGGAGAGACACACACCTCACTAACACACACCTCCACACACAATAACACACTCTGTGGAGGAGAGACACACACCTCACTAACACACACCTCCACACACAATAACACACTCTGTGGAGGAGACACACCCCTCACTAACACACACCTCCACACACAATATCACACTCTGTGGAGGAGAGACACACACCTCACTAACACACACCTATACACAATAACACACTCTGTGGAGGAGAGACACACACCTCACTAACACACACCTCCACACATAATAACACACTCTGTGGAGGAGAGACACACACCTCACTAACACACACCTCCACACACAATAACACACTCTGTGGAGGAGAGACACACACCTCACTAACACACACCTCCACACACACAGTAACACACTCTGTGGAGGAGACACACACATCACTAACACACACCTCCACACACACAATAACACACTCTGTGGAGGAGACACACACATCACTAACACACACCTCCACACACACAATAACACACTTTGTGGAGGAGAGACGCACACCTCACTTACACACACCTCCACACACAATAACACACTCTGTGGAGGAGGGACACACACCTCACTAACACACACCTCCACACACACAATAACACACTCTGTGGAGGAGAGACACACACCTCACTAACACACACCTCCACACACAATAACACACTCTGTAGAGGAGAGACACACACATCACTAACACACACCTCCACACACAATAACACACTCTGTAGAGGAGAGACACACACCTCACTAACACACACCTCCACACACAATAACACACTCTGTAGAGGAGAGACACACACATCACTAACACACACCTCCACACACAATAACACACTCTGTAGAGGAGAGACACACACCTCACTAACACACACCTCCACACACAATAACACACTCTGTGGAGGAGAGACACACACCTCACTAACACACACCTCCACACACAATAACACACTCTGTGGAGGAGAGACACACACCTCACTAACACACACCTCCACACACAATAACACACTCTGTGGAGGAGAGACACGCACCTCACTAACACACACCTCCACACACAATAACACACTCTGTGGAGGAGAGACACACACATCACTAACACACACCTCCACACACAATAACACACTCTGTAGAGGAGAGACACACAAATCACTAACACACACCTCCACACACAATAACACACTCTGTAGAGGAGAGACACACACCTCACTAACACACACCTCCACACACAATAACACACTCTGTGGAGGAGAGACACACACCTCACTAACACACACCTCCATACACAATAACACACTCTGTGGAGGAGAGACACACACATCACTAACACACACCTCCACACACAATAACACACTCTGTGGAGGAGAGACACACACCTCACTAACACACACCTCCACACACAATAACACACTCTGTAGAGGAGAGACACACACATCACTAACACACACCTCCACACACAATAACACACTCTGTAGAGGAGAGACACACACCTCACTAACACACACCTCCACACACACAGTAACACACTCTGTGGAGGAGACACACACATCACTAACACACACCTCCACACACACAATAACACACTCTGTGAAGGAGACACACACATCACTAACACACACCTCCACACACACAATAACACACTTTGTGGAGGAGAGACGCACACCTCACTTACACACACCTCCACACACAATAACACACTCTGTGGAGGAGAGACACACACCTCACTAACACACACCTCCACACACACAATAACACACTCTGTGGAGGAGAGACACACACCTCACTAACACACACCTCCACACACACAATAACACACTCTGTGGAGGAGAGACACACACCTCACTAACACACACCTCCACACACAATAACACACTCTGTGGAGGAGAGACACACACCTCACTAACACACACCTCCACACACAATAACACACTCTGTGGAGGAGACACACCCCTCACTAACACACACCTCCACACACAATATCACACTCTGTGGAGGAGAGACACACACCTCACTAACACACACCTCTACACAATAACACACTCTGTGGAGGAGAGACACACACCTCACTAACACACACCTCCACACACAATAACACACTCTGTGGAGGAGAGACACACACCTCACTAACACACACCTCCACACACAATAACACACTCTGTGGAGGAGAGACACACACCTCACTAACACACACCTCCACACACACAGTAACACACTCTGTGGAGGAGACACACACATCACTAACACACACCTCCACACACACAATAACACACTCTGTGGAGGAGACACACACATCACTAACACACACCTCCACACACACAATAACACACTTTGTGGAGGAGAGACGCACACCTCACTTACACACACCTCCACACACAATAACACACTCTGTGGAGGAGAGACACACACCTCACTAACACACACCTCCACACACACAATAACACACTCTGTGGAGGAGAGACACACACCTCACTAACACACACCTCCACACACAATAACACACTCTGTAGAGGAGAGACACACACATCACTAACACACACCTCCACACACAATAACACACTCTGTAGAGGAGAGACACACACCTCACTAACACACACCTCCACACACAATAACACACTCTGTAGAGGAGAGACACACACATCACTAACACACACCTCCACACACAATAACACACTCTGTAGAGGAGAGACACACACCTCACTAACACACACCTCCACACACAATAACACACTCTGTGGAGGAGAGACACACACCTCACTAACACACACCTCCACACACAATAACACACTCTGTGGAGGAGAGACACACACCTCACTAACACACACCTCCACACACAATAACACACTCTGTGGAGGAGAGACACGCACCTCACTAACACACACCTCCACACACAATAACACACTCTGTGGAGGAGAGACACACACATCACTAACACACACCTCCACACACAATAACACACTCTGTAGAGGAGAGACACACACATCACTAACACACACCTCCACACACAATAACACACTCTGTAGAGGAGAGACACACACCTCACTAACACACACCTCCACACACAATAACACACTCTGTGGAGGAGAGACACACACCTCACTAACACACACCTCCATACACAATAACACACTCTGTGGAGGAGAGACACACACATCACTAACACACACCTCCACACTCAATAACACACTCTGTGGAGGAGAGACACACACCTCACTAACACACACCTCCACACACAATAACACACTCTGTAGAGGAGAGACACACACATCACTAACACACACCTCCACACACAATAACACACTCTGTAGAGGAGAGACACACACATCACTAACACACACCTCCACACACAATAACACACTCTGTAGAGGAGAGACACACACCTCACTAACACACACCTCCACACACACAGTAACACACTCTGTGGAGGAGACACACACATCACTAACACACACCTCCACACACACAATAACACACTCTGTGAAGGAGACACACACATCACTAACACACACCTCCACACACACAATAACACACTTTGTGGAGGAGAGACGCACACCTCACTTACACACACCTCCACACACAATAACACACTCTGTGGAGGAGAGACACACACCTCACTAACACACACCTCCACACACACAATAACACACTCTGTGGAGGAGAGACACACACCTCACTAACACACACCTCCACACACAATAACACACTCTGTAGAGGAGAGACACACACATCACTAACACACACCTCCACACACAATAACACACTCTGTAGAGGAGAGACACACACCTCACTAACACACACCTCCACACACACAATAACACACTCTGTGGAGGAGAGACACACACCTCACTAACACACACCTCCACACACAATAACACACTCTGTAGAGGAGAGACACACACCTCACTAACACACATCTCCACACACAATAACACACTCTGTGGAGGAGAGACACACACCTCACTAACACACACCTCCACACACACAGTAACACACTCTGTGGAGGAGACACACACATCACTAACACACACCTCCACACACACAATAACACATTCTGTGGAGGAGACACACACATCACTAACACACACCTCCACACACACAATAACACACTCTGTGGAGGAGACACACACATCACTAACACACACCTCCACACACAATAACACACTCTGTGGAGGAGAGACACACACCTCACTAACACACACCTCCACACACAATAACACACTCTGTGGAGGAGAGACACACACCTCACTAACACACACCTACACACACAATAACACACTCTGTGGAGGAGAGACACACACCTCACTAACACACACCTCCACACACAATAACACACTCTGTGGAGGAGACACACCCCTCACTAACACACACCTCCACACACAATAACACACTCTGTGGAGGAGACACACACCTCCACACACAATATCACACTCTGTGGAGGAGAGACACACACCTCACTAACACACACCTCCACACAATAACACACTCTGTGGAGGAGACACACACCTCCACACACAATATCACACTCTGTGGAGGAGAGACACACACCTCACTAACACACACCTCCACACACAATAACACACTCTGTGGAGGAGACACACACCTCCACACACAATATCACACTCTGTGGAGGAGAGACACACACCTCACTAACACACACCTCCACACACAATAACACACTCTGTGGAGGAGAGACACACACCTCACTAACACACACCTCCACACACAATAACACACTCTGTAGAGGAGAGACACACACATCACTAACACACACCTCCACACACAATAACACACTCTGTAGAGGAGAGACACACCTCACTAACACACACCTCCACACACACAATAACATACTCTGTGGAGGAGACACACACATCACTAACACACACCTCCACACACACAATAACACACTCTGTGGAGGAGACACACACATCACTAACACACACCTCCACACACACAATAACACACTTTGTGGAGGAGAGACGCACACCTCACTTACACACACCTCCACACACAATAACACACTCTGTGGAGGAGAGACACACACCTCACTAACACACACCTCCACACACAATAACACACTCTGTGGAGGAGAGACACACATCACTAACACACACCTCCACACACACAATAACATACTCTGTGGAGGAGACACACACATCACTAACACACACCTCCACACACACAATAACACACTCTGTGGAGGAGACACACACATCACTAACACACACCTCCACACACACAATAACACACTTTGTGGAGGAGAGACGCACACCTCACTTACACACACCTCCACACACAATAACACACTCTGTGGAGGAGAGACACACACCTCACTAACACACACCTCCACACACAATAACACACTCTGTGGAGGAGAGACACACACCTCACTAACACACACCTCCACACACAATAACACACTCTGTGGAGGAGACACACCCCTCACTAACACACACCTCCACACACAATAACACACTCTGTGGAGGAGACACACACCTCACTAACACACACCTCCACACACAATAACACACTCTGTGGAGGAGACACACCTCCACACACAATAACACACTCTGTGGAGGAGACACACACCTCCACACACAATAACACACTCTGTGGAGGAGACACACACCTCCACACACAATAACACACTCTGTGGAGGAGACACACACCTCCACACACAATAACACACTCTGTGGAGGAGAGACACACACCTCACTAACACACACCTCCACGCAATAAAACACTCTGTGGAGGAGAGACACACACCTCACTAACACACACCTCCACACACAATAACACACTCTCTGGAGGAGAGACACACACCTCACTAACACACACCTCCACACACAATAACACACTCTTTAGAGGAGAGACACACACCTCACTAACACACACCTCCACACACACAGTAACACACTCTGTGGAGGAGAGACACACATCACTAACACACACCTCCACACACACAATAACATACTCTGTGGAGGAGACACACACATCACTAACACACACCTCCACACACACAATAACACACTCTGTGGAGGAGACACACACATCACTAACACACACCTCCACACACACAATAACACACTTTGTGGAGGAGACACACACATCACTAACACACACCTCCACACACACAATAACACACTTTGTGGAGGAGACACACACATCACTAACACACACCTCCACACACAATAACACACTCTGTGGAGGAGAGACACACACTTCACTAACACACACCTCCACACAATAACACAGTCTGTGGAGGAGAGACACACACCTCACTAACACACACCTCCACACACAATAACACACTCTGTGAAGGAGACACACACCTCCACACACAATAACACACTCTGTGGAGGAGAGACACGCACCTCACTAACACACACCTCCACACACAATAACACACTCTGTGGAGGAGAGACACACACCTCACTAACACACACCTCCACACACAATAACACACTCTGTGGAGGAGAGACACGCACCTCACTAACACACACCTCCACACACAATAACACACTCTGTGGAGGAGAGACACACACCTCACTAACACACACCTCCACACACACAATAACACACTCTGTGAAGGAGACACACACCTCCACACACAATAACACACTCTGTGGAGGAGAGACACACACCTCACTAACACACACCTCCACACAATAACACACTTTGTGGAGGAGAGACACACACCTCACTAACACACACCTCCACACACAATAACACACTCTGTGGAGGAGAGACATACACCTCCACACACAATAACACACTCTGTGGAGGAGAGACACGCACCTCACTAACACACACCTCCACACACAATAACACACTCTGTGGAGGAGACACACACCTCCACACACAATAACACACTCTGTGGAGGAGAGACACACACCTCACTAACACACACCTCCACACACAATAACACACTCTGTGGAGGAGAGACACACACCTCACTAACACACACCTCCACACACAATAACACACTCTGTGGAGGAGACACACCCCTCACTAACACACACCTCCACACACAATAACACACTCTGTGGAGGAGACACACACACCTCACTAACACACACCTCCACACACAATAACACACTCTGTGGAGGAGAGACACACACCTCACTAACACACACCTCCACACACAATAACACACTCTGTGGAGGAGAGACACACACCTCACTAACACACACCTCCACACACAATAACACACTCTGTGGAGAAGAGACACACAACTCACTAACACACACCTCCACACACAATAACACACTCTGTGGAGGAGACACACCTCACTAACACACACCTCCACACACAATAACACACTCTGTGGAGGAGAGACTCACACCTCACACATTTTAACGTATGAATGGCAGAATGCATCTATGTGCGGAACAAAAAAGCTTGCCCCTCAAAAATGTGCCTCTTGTTGTTTATGCTTCTCTCACAAGAATATAAAAATATATTTCGTTTCAACCTATATATAGTTTGAAAGTAGACCCTTCAAGGTTTCCGAAGTATGTTGAATTTTTTTTTCTAGGATAAAATCTTGCAGATATATTTCAGTTATATCCCGCCGTTGGAGCCAACTCCAGACATACATATACAGTGCCTTGTGAAAGTATTCGGCCCCCTTTTCAACCTTTTGACACATTTCAGGCTTCAAACATAAAGATATAAAATTTTAATTTTTTGTGAAGAATCAACAACAAGTGGGACACAATCGTGAAGTGGAATGCAATTTATTGGATGTGTCAAACATTTTTAACAAATACAAAACTGAAAAGTGGGACGTGCAATATTATTCAGCCCCTTTACTTTCAGTGCAACAAACTCACTCCAGACGTTCAGTGAGGATCTCTGAATGATCCAGTGTTGTCCCAAATGACTGATGATTATAAATAGAATCCACCTGTGTGTAATTAAATCTCCGCATAAATGCACCTGCTCTGTGATAGTCTCAGGGTTCTGTTCAAAGCGCAGAGAGCATCATGAAGACCAAGGAACATACCAGGCAGGTCCGAGATACTGTTGTGGAGAAGTTTAAAGCTGGATTTGTATACAAAAACATTTCCCAAGCTTTAGACATTCCAAGGAGCACTGTGCAAGCGATCATATTGAAATGGAAGGAGTATCAGACCACTGAAAATCTACCAAGACCCGTCCATCCCTCTAAACTTTCATCTCGAACAAGGAGAAGACTGATCAGAGATGCAGCCAAGAGGCCCATGATCACTCTGGATGAACTGCAGAGATCTACAGCTGAGGTGGGAGAGTCTGTCCATAGGACAACTAACAGTTGTACACTGCACAAATCTGGCCTTTATGGAAGAGTGGCAAGAAGAAAGCCATTTCTCAAAGATATCCATAAAAAGTCTCGTTTAAAGTTTGCCACAAGCCACCTGGGAGACACACCAAACATGTGGAAGAAGCTGCTCTGTTCAGATGAAACCAAAATAGAATTGTTTAGTCACAATACAAAACAATATGTTTGGAGTAAAAGCAACACAGTTCATCACCCTGAACACACTATCCCCACTGTCAAATATGGTGGTGGCGGCATCATGGTTTGGGCCTGCTTTTCATCAGCAGGGACAGGGATGATGGTCAAAATTGATGGGAAGATGGATGGGGCCAAATACAGGACCATTCTGGAAGAAAACCTGTTGGAATCTGCAAGAGACCTGAGACTGGGATGGAGATTTATCTTCCAGCAAGACAATGATCCAAAACATAAAGCCAAATCTACCATGGAATGGTTCACAAATAAACGTATCCAGGTGTTGGAATGGCCAAGTCAAAGTTCAGACCTGAATCCAATCAAGAATCTGTGGAAAGAGCTGAAGACTGCTGTTCACAAACGCTCTCCATCCGACCTCACTGAGCTCAAGTTGTTTTGCAAGGAAGAATGGGCAAGAATTCCAGTCTCTCGATGTGCAAAATTGATAGAGACATACCCCAAGTGACTTGCAGCTGTAATTGCAGCAAAAGGTGGTGCTACAAAGTATTAACGCAAGGGGCCGAATAATAATGCACGCCCCACTTTTCAGTTTTTTATTTGTTAAATAAAGTTTGACACATCCAATAAATTTCATTCCACTTCACGATTGTGTCTCACTTGTTGTTGATTCTTCACAAAAAATGTAAATTTTATATCTTTATGTTTGAAGCCTGAAATGTGTCAAAAGGTTGAAAAGTTCAAGGGGGCCGAATACTTTCGCATGGCACTGTACCAACACAGTTCTCAGGATTGTAGAACAGTTCAGTTCTTTGAGATTTTAACTGGAGACAGTAATGTCTTTGTGTGTGAAATTACTCTGAACAAGTAAAACTTATTTCTTCAGCAGGAAAATCTGGATTCTTCAAGGGAAAAGCCTTCATAATTCCATTTCTCATTTCTAAACACATCACAGTAAGAAGTAAGCCAGTAAGGAACATGTAAACACACTAGAAGATTGATCAAGAGCATTTAGACAAAAGCCTCCTACCATCAGTTAAAATCAGCTACAAATGAAGTGTTGATGGATCCTGCCATAAAGAGAAGTCCCTTGAAGTATGGTTTAAAAAGAAGGTGAAAGTTTTGCCATGGCCTTCCCAGTCTGCAGGTTTGAAGAAGGCAGTTCCTGTGACAGTCCGTCAGTGCAGTAGAACTGGAGCAAATGTGTAACACAAGGCCCAAATTACACAGAAATATAAAAACACTGCTCAGAGCAAACAGAGTGTTCATAGGAGAACTTTAGAATAAGGGTGGACATACAAGATCCTAGAATGTATTTCAGAACATTGGAATGCAAACTTTTAACCTGATATCAGTTTATATCAGTATCATTTTCTGATCAAAGGCTGTTGACAATATTTTTTAACCCTCTATGTCATAGTGTTGCCCTCAGGCAACAATCTACAATTTTGTCCCTAAAATCTTGTATTTAAATAAAAATAAATATTTAAATAATTCCAATGTCACATGATGTGTCAGTGACCATTAACATGGGGTGCTGAAGTGCGTGTCATTGTCTGTCTGAGGGTGGAGCAATCCTTTCAGCAAGCAGTGCTGCATAGGACACAGTGCTAGCAAAGTGTAAGAAAAAGCATTGGTTTTTCATGTTTTAAATAAACATAAATTCACAAAAAATATCTATATGTAAATAAATATTTAATAAACTACATTTTATTGTTTAAATACATCATTTGTTTATATGCTAAAACTGCATGTTTTTATTTGTTGCCTCAAGGCAACATTGTGCAATTAGACTATATTTTAGAGCTATATGCAATGCAGAATGTTTGGATATGTGCTAGGGTGCAAAATAATGATCTCAACCTTCCAATATCAGATGATAACCAGTCCCACCTGACGTACTTAAAGCAATTTTTATTTTCTGAAGACATTTTGCAAGTCATTGTAGAGCAGTCAAATGTATATGCTATGCAATGTGATTTCAACAAGCCCCTGAATCTCACTCTCAAAGACCTGGAGCAGTTTCTAGGTACTGTAATGTTCATTCATTCATGCAATCATTATCTGTAACCGCTCATTGAGTTCAGGGTCAAGGTGCGTCCAGAGCATACCTGGAATCATTGGGTGCAAGGCCATAAAAAAACTGCACTTCTGCAACAATCAAGATAGAACAGATGAAATATTTGATCCACTGAATAAGATCCGCCCACTAGTTACTCATCTGCCCTCAAAACTGAACATGATTCCAATGGGTGAGAAGCTGGCTGTAGATGAGCAGATGATTACATTCAAGGGAAGAAACAGACTGAAGCAATACCTGCCAGCAAAACCAAGGAAATGGGGATACATGGTACTTCTCTTGGCCAGCTCTGATGGTGTCCCACACAACTTTGGGATTTATACAGGGAGAGTTGTACAACCCCTTGAATTAGCAGAAGTAGGAGCAAGCGGCAATGTTGTCCTCCGGCTGGCTAAACCTGTACTAAAGCACAAGAACCACAAGCTTTTCTTTGACAACTGATTTACCATTGTCCCTCTTGTACTCCCCCTCGCTCAACAAGGGATTTGTTCTATTGGTACTGTCCGTAGCAACAGATTACCAGGCAGCAATGTGATGAGTGATAAAGAACAGAAGAAAACAGGACAAGGGGCTTTTCAAGAGAACACTGCCATGGTTGGAGAAACTAATTTACGTGTTGTGAAGTGGTATGATAATCGCTCTGTGACCTGGCTTAGTGATTATATTGGACCATACCCAGTCACTGAGATTGAAAGGTGGGACGGCAAGCAAAAGCTCAAGGTCCCCTGTCCTGCTGTGATGAACACCATAGTACACTAGATGATTGTGTCAGACAAGAAGGGGACATGTGAAGTACCAGGATGCACAGGCACGCCAAAAGTTTCCTGAAGTTCCACACAGAATAGGAATTCACAGTTAGCTAAAATTTCCTCAAACATTTAGAAAAACATTTCCTCAAACAATGCCCCACAAAAAAACTAATTCCAACACACACACACACACACACACACGCACACACACACACACAATACCTACAGTAAAGAAAGAGTTCCAATGTTACAGTTTTGATGTATATGTTTTATTTTGTGGTGATTAACAGATTCTGGATGAAGCTTGTTGTAATAAAACATTCTAATGCATATATTGCATGTTTCTATATTATTTCACATATTAAACATATAGAAATCCTTGGTGTTGTAGTACAACTGTTGCACACTGTTGCTCTGAGAAAACAAAGTAACACTGGGTTGTGGTGTGGGGGGGTGTCACATTTTATTACTGATACATTTTTAGGGAACACCAGTCTTCCAAACAAATTGGCTGAAATATATATATATATTTCATAAAAAAGTACAGCTGGGGACTCTATATTTCCATTAATTCCTGACTTTCTAAATATAGCCCATCTTACTCCTGTAATGTCAGATTGAATGCACATGATCACTATCTGCTCTGATACCAATTCTGTAAAGATGCTTTGCAACAATCAGTTTTAGAAAGTGCTATATAAATGAAGTATGATTTGATTTTATTTTTGATGAAGAGTCAGAAAGCAGTGAAACATTGTGTTGATAAAGGTTTATTTTCACCAAAGAATAAAGCATTTGTGTTACAAGAGAAAGTTAATGACTAGACTTTAAGGAAGACAAATCATCAACAAACAGTGTAAGAGTGTATATATAGAGAGTGTAACTCTGTACTGAGCTGCTCCAGAAGCTGATGTGAAGATCTGAGCATTAATCAGAGACATGTTTGAACACACTGAAGATGAAGAGGAGCTCTATCAGCTCCAACACAGGTGTGGACCCTCACTGTCCAGTGCACTGATCTCTCTTCAGTGTTTCACTGACAGTAGTCTGGCCTCCTTTGGTGGCCTCACAGGTCACTGTCTTCTTCATCCACTCGTCCTCCTGGAGGGTCAGGGTGCTGCTCCAGCTGTAGAGGCCAGTGTCCTTCTGCAGAAGCCCAGGACTCTGACTAAACCCAGAGGTCAGAGGGTTTCCACCCACCTTCCAGCTCAGCTTCCAGTCTGAGGGGAAGCCCTTGTTGGCCAAACACACCAGTGTGGTCTTCCCCTGCCCCAGACTGGAGGAGGGCAGGACTGTGAGGGTGGGGCGGGTCGGAGCTAGGACACACACACACACACACACACACACACACACAGTTTCATTTCCCTTATTTCTAACACAGCACAAATGACTTCAGTGATGCAGTAAAAATCACACTCTAATTACAACCTTCAACTCAACCACTTTCACATATAAACTCATATTTACAATTACATTCAGAGGAGGATTTCAGTTTCATTAAATATTACAGAGTTTTCACTTACAAACATCTACAGAACATTATGATTTCACCAGGCGTCCCCAAACATTTGCATATAACTGTTTTTCTAACAGAGCAGAACTGAGTTCAGTGAAGCATTAAAATAACGCTCTAATTATAACCTTAAACTGAACCGCTTCAAATATGAACTAATATTTACAATTACATTAATAGATACATTTCATTCAGAATACTTTTAAAACTATTTCTTTCATTTAATTCATTATAATTGTAACATTACACACATCCCATGATGTGAAAGTTTAAAACATGATTTGATTTCCTCCAAAACAGTAAATAATCAATAACTAAATCAAGCTGCAGTCTCCATGTACTACGTCTTCAAAGCTTTAGAACAGAAAACACTGCTCATAATGACCTCCACATTGTGGCGTCCAGATGGAGACAGAACGGCTCTAATCACCCAACACTGACTCTACAATCCAGCTTTACATTTGATCTTTTTAAAAAGAAATGTCATCACTGAACACTTCACAGGAAACCTTTAGGAAATATTTGTATTTTAAAGAAAATAAATCCAGTTCAGAAACAGGAGCTGGTGGTGAAACCTAAAGCTCCACACTCTCCACACTTCAGAGCAGTTCTAATTAAATACATTCACATTTGGATTATCATTTATTCAGAAGATCATCAAGTGCATCTCTACTGTTGTCCAGAATCATTTTAATTAAAGATTCCTTTTGAATAAAGAGTAAAAGTGGACTTACTTCCAACATCCAGTTTTGTTCCTCCACCAAAAGTCCTCCACAGTGATACAAACTCGTTTACTGACCGTACAAAAACCTCCTGCTCTAAACACACCGCTCTCTTCAGCCTTTACACACACTATTTCTGAACTAGAACACAATATTAATGGATTCTGCAGCGATTAATAATGGAAAACACTCCCAAACTGTAGAAGCTACAGATTCTCAACAAGGATTATTTTATAAACATTAAAATATCTAAACCCAGGACACACTTTGTTCTTTTGTATTTCCACAACAGACAAACACTTGATATAAAAGTATAAAACTACATGTAGAAACATGTTTTCATCTCAGATTCCAATTACAATCACAGATACAATCATATCAACTAATATTAAAACCAGATCCAATTAATGACAATAATAAAAACATGCTCCACTCTCTGTGTGGGTGATTATATGTTCACTTTCATCAGAAGTGTTCATAAATAATTAAATCAATAAAAATTAGAGCTGCTGTTGGAAACTGTTCAACATTCATTAATAGTTTAAAAGATTCTTACTGTTATCATTGTGTTTCCTCCACCCAAAAGTCCTTCAGCCCTGATCCAGACAGATGGAGCCGCAGTAGCAGCTGCAGAAAACCTCAAATGAAAGGCAGAGACAGTTAGAGTTTAGGATTTTAAACATGAGACTCCACACTGAGCAGAAATGTTTGATCAAATAATATATAATAAGAATATATTTATATAATATTACTAATATATATAATAGTAATATTTTATTTATATAGCACATTGTCACGCCCTCGTCTCGTCAAGTCTGTTTTTCCGGCCATGTGCTCTATTAGCACATGGCTATGTTTGTTGTTATTCTAGTCCGGCCTTTGTTCCTCCTCCTCGTCTGTGTCATTTGTTACCCTGCCCCCTCGTTATCTGTCCAGGTGCATCTTGTCTGTGTCTGACAAATTGTGTCTCCCACCTACACCCTGTCTCAACCATTTTTCTTGTATTCATCTTCATACACATTCATAAGCCACCCTGAACTCCTTCCCAAACACATCTGAGTTCACCTCGCTGATTCAGCCTTTACAGGTGTGGTCCGTACGAGCAAATATTGGATAGCCCTTGGTGGCCACAGGTTTGGCGTAGTCAACCGGAACCTTGACAGACAGAGATTGGTGTATCCAGTTGCAGACTGTTTCATTTTATTATGTTGTAAATTGTGGTGTGTTTAGCACTATTATTTTAACATTTTCTTAGAATAAAACCAGTCTGTTTTTCTTCAACTGAATTTTTAAAAACTAAACAGTGGTTCAACAACAGGAGATTCATTCCGAACTGTCTAATTATTCATTCATTCATTATCTGTAACTCTTATGCAGTTCAGGGTCGCGGTGGGTCCAGAGCCTACCTGGAATCATTGGGTGCAAGGCGGGAATACATCCTGGAGGGGGTGCCAGTCCTTCACAGGGCAACACACACACATTTACTCACACACTCACACCTACAGACACTTTTGAGTGGCCAATCCACCTACCAATGTGTGTTTTTGGACTGTGGGAGGAAACCGGAGCACCCGGAGGAAACCCACGCCGACACGGGGAGAACACACCACACTCCTCACAGACAGTCACCCAGAGCGGGAATCGAACCCACAACCTACAGACACTTTTGAGTGGCCAATCCACCTACCAACGTGTGTTTTTGGACTGTGGGAGGAAACCGGAGCACCCGGAGGAAACCCACGCGGACACGGGGAGAACACACCAACTCCTCACAGACAGTCACCCAGAGCGGGAATCGAACCCACAACCTCCAGGCCTACCCACAGTCTAATTATTTCTACTCAATTTGAACCAGTTTTAGAGAGAGAAATTTGATCTGCTACATTTTCTCAGTTTATTCTGTAATATTCAATCAAAACCATTTAAAGTTTAATCCTGGATTCTTGAGGCTTCACATGTTCTGGATAACTGCTGTAACAAGGTGACATCACCCATGAAAGACTTGAATTAACAATGAATTAACAAACGAAACACTAGGACTATGACACTGTGAGACTTCTCATCAGCACTAAGTAACAGAAATCAAGCTCCAAACAACTGAACTCAACACAGCATTTTACACACAACAGTAAAGAGAGAGAGAGAGAGAGAGAGAGAGAGAGAGAGAGAGCAGTGAGGTGAAACTCAGATTTACATGAACAGAGCAGCACCTTCACCAGATGTTCAGCTTCATTTAGTCAACTTGTCCGACTTGAGGGTTCTCAGACCTGTCCGACTCAACACTTCTCCAACATGTCTGACTCTATGGTCCTCCACCGTGTCTGACAATGTCTTTTTATGGACAAATATAGGTCAGGCTAGACTGGACCAGTACTGAATGTCTTGGGACGTGACTGGTCCATTCGTGGTCACATTTGTGGGAGAACTTTCTGAACTCTTAATGTTTCAGAACGGTTTTAAAACTGTAATTAAAACATGTTAATGTCTTCATATGGAGGAATCAAACTGACCCCAAACAAGCTGCCCATCATGATCTGAATCAGTGCTGGGGATATTTCTCTCAGCACAAATCAGTGTGAATTTGAAAGGAGCTTATTACTGAATATCAATGTTTATAAAATCCAGACTCTTATTGTGACACAAGCACTAATTTTAATGTTATATGTAATAAACCTGTCTGTTCATTTACATTATGTTTTATATAACTGTGACATTATTTGAATTACAAACTAAAACAATGAATCACATTCAGTTTAGAAAAATAACTCTGGTTTGTATTTGTTATTTATATTTAACTTTAAAACTCTTAAAATACAATTGTAACATAGTGTTAGTCTGAATTTACTGTATGTGGGTCTTTTTCAGTAAAAGTGATGAGAAAGATTAAATAAGTCTCATGTTTAAACAGAATAAAATCCCTTCATTTTCAGACTGAGTTTTGCTCCTTCACTGAATGTGTGACACAGTGCTACATTTCAGTGAAGAGTCATTGTCCATAAACCTACATCACTCATCACACTGTTAGTGATAACACTGTAAAATCTGTGTGTGAGGGGTTTACACATTTTACCCTCAAAATTTATTCATAAAACTCTAACATTTCTAAATGAAGATCTATCTCTGAACTAAACCTTGTTTTCTAAACAATCTAAACATTTCTATGTGTTTATTATGGAGGTGTTTGATGGAGGCATTTCCATAGAGAGGGTCCACTTTGCATCATGAGCCCATGCTTCAGTGCTCTGCTAGTGTTTATAGTCCTGTGAGTTTAACACTTCATGACTGAGAGCTGCTGCCCCACAAACTTCACCCACAGCAACCATGACTTTGGTCTCCATATTCATCTGGACACTGGCGCTCTGGACAAGAGGTAACACACAAGTAATTTTGTTAAGATGTATATGTTGTAAATAGGGTTAATATTTGCATTGAGCCTATGATTCATGGTAGTTTTCATATGTAATAGATTCTGTCCTTGTCAAATCCAAATAGTAAATTCAAGTGTAAACATAATGAAAAATTATGAAAATTACCAAGAGACTAATAATGTATAATGTGAAATATACTGATTTATGTCCTGTCCCAGGATCCAGTGGTCAGGTGACTGTGACACAGACTCCTGCAGTGAAAACTGTTTCTACAGGATCTTCCCAAGAAACAGTTTCTATTAGCTGCAATTTCAACCCAACACCTTCAGGTTGTAGTACTTGTATCTCCTGGTATCAGCAGAAACCTGGAGAAGCTCCTAAACTGCTGATCTACAGGGTTAACACTAGACAGTCAGGTATTTCAGATCGTTTCAGTGGCAGTGGATCTGGATCTGACTTCACTCTGACCATCAGTAACATCCAGACTGAAGATGCAGGAGATTATTACTGTCAGAGCGCACAAACAGTCAGTGGTAGCTGGGTGTTCACACAGTGAAATAGACTCGTACAAAAACCTCCCTCAGTCAGAGACTGCACTGCTGCAGCTGCACCCTACTGCAGGTGCTGAGGGGGAGGATGATACACACAATAACATACTCTATGGAGGAGAAAAACACACCTCACTAAACCTCCACACAATAACACACTCAACACCACACACAATAACACACTATGGACTTTGAGATGATCACCTCAGATTCTCAGTAGAGTGTTCAGTGCTAAACACGTCACATCTGCAGGTAGGTGTACAATTCTGTCTGTTAGTTATTTATGGTGGATTACTGAAGGACTAAATTATTTCTTCAGACAAATGTCAGCATCCAGACATCATCGTCTTTTCCGCTTATCCATTTCAGTGTCGGGTTGGCAACAGGGCGAATAAAAAATCCCAGATGTCTCTGTCCCCCACAACTTCCACCAGCTCCTCCTAGGGGCTTCCCCAGGCATTTCCAGGCCAGCCTGGAGATGTAATCCCTCCAGCGTGTCCTGAGTCTTCTGAGCCTTCTTCCAGTTGGACATACTTGGTATACCTCCAGTGGGAGGCGTCCAGGTGGAATCTTTATCAGATGCCCCACCCACCTCAACTGACTCCTCTCAACGCAAGGGAGCAGTGACTCTATTTCGAGCTCCTCTCTAATCAATGAGCTACTTACCCAATCTCGGAGATTATGCCCAGCAACCTGTTGGAGAAAGCTCATTTCGGCCACTTGTATCCATGATCTTGTTCTTTCGGTCATTACCCGTAGCTCATGACCATAAGTAAGAGTGGGTACGGAGACTGACCGGTAAATTGAGAGCTTTGCTTTATGGCTCAGCTCTCTCTTCACCATGATGGTCCGGTACAGCTGACCTTCGCAGATCATGTTACCGCTGTAGCTCGATCATGCCGCTTCTCCCTATTCAACATAAGGAAGATTAGGCCATACCTAACTCAACATACAACACAGCTCCTCGTTCAGACGTTAGTAATCTCCCGTCTAGACTATTGCAACGCCCTCCTGACAGGTCTTCCGACCTGTGCTGTGAGACCGCTACAGATCATCCAGAATGCGGCAGCACGCCTGGTCTTCAACCAACCAAAAAGAGCACATGTCACGCCCCTATTAGTTGAGCTGCATTGGCTACCCTTAGCTGCTCGCATCAAATTCAAATCACTAATGATGGCCTTCAGAGTATTCACTGGTTCTGCTCCCATCTACCTCAATAGACTCTTAAAACCATACGTTAGCGCCCGCCCTCTCCGTTCCTCAAAGGAGCGCCTACTAACACGACCAACCCTCCGTACAGGTCAGTTGAGGCTATTCTCATCTCTGGTACCACGCTGGTGGAACGAGCTTCCAAGCACTATCAGAGCAACAGAAACCCTCTCTGCATTCAAGAAATCATTGAAAACCCAGCTCTTCCGAGAGTATCTTTTGCACTGAATGTCTTTCTTAATAATGCACTTATTACTTCCTGGCATACTGCACTTAATGTAAGGTATTTTGCATAATTTGTGCTGTAGTTCGAATGTTAGCTCCTCTTTTGTAAGTCGCTTTGGATAAAAGCGTCTGCCAAATGCATAAATGTAATGTAAATGGTACAGTGACCGTATTACTGTAGACGCTGGACCTAACCTATGGTCAATCTCACAATCCCTCTTCCCATCACTCGTGAATAAGAACCCGAGATACTTAAACTCCTTCACTTGGGGTAGGTTCACCCCCTACCTGAAGGGAGCATGCCATCTGTTTTTGGGAGATAACCTTGGACTCAGACTTGGAGATGCTTATCTGCATACTGACGGCTTCACACTCTGCTGCAAACGCAAGTGAATGCTGGAGGCCTCTGTGCAAAGAAGCCAGAAGAACAACATCGTCTGCAAACAGCAGAGATGCCACCTCCCGGGCCCCTCATGAGAAGCCTTTCTGTCCCAGGCTATGCCTCACCACCATGTCCATGAACATCAGGAACAGTAGTGGAGACAAGGCACAGCCCTGACAGAGTTCAGTGCCCACATTGAACAAGTTTGACTTACTGCTGAGGACGCGAACACAACTCAAAATCTGAGAATACAAGGACAGTAAGACCCTGGCATGCAATACTCACAAAGCACCTCCTTCAGAATCACTCAGGGAACAGGGTCATACACCTTCTTCCTCCAAAATTCTAGGTTCGACTATCGTACAGATTCTCCAATCCAGCACCTTGGCATAGACTTTCCCAAGGAGGCTGAAAAGTGTGATGCCACAATAATTGGCACACTTTCTCTGGTCCACTTTTTTTAAAAACAGGAACCACTATCCCTGTTTTCCAATCCAAAGGCACCATTCCCGAGGTCCATGCAATATTGTAGAGGCATGTCATCCAAGACAGCTCCACAGTATCAAGTGCCTTCAGTGACTCTGGGCAAATCTCATCTACTCCTGGGGCTTTGCCACTGCATCACATCACCACCTCAGTTACTTCAGCCAAGGAAATGGGATCTGAAACTTCTGGCCCTACCTCCTGCACAGGAGGCATGTCTGTCAGTCAAGTTTAGTTTCACCATCATTACTGAGCACCGCTTGGACAGTGTCCCCTCTCCACCTCCTGAGCTGGCTGAGTGTTTTCTAGAACCTCTTTGAGGCCACCTGGTAGTGATCTTCCATGGCCTCTCCAAACTCCTCCCATGCTCTGGATTTTGCTTCAGCAACTGCCACAGCTGCAGCACTTTTTGCTTGCCGGTACCCATCTGCAGAATCGGAAGTTCCCTAAACCAGCCAAGACCGAAAAGCCTTCTTCTTCTGCTTGACAGCTTCCCTCACCCCCAGTGTCCACCAGTGGGTTCTTGAGTTGCCACCATAACAGGCACCGACACGCTTATGAACATAGCTACATGCGGCTGCTTCCACAATGAAAGTCTGGAACAGAGTCCATTCAGGCTCCATTCTCCCTACCTTCTCCAGAACATGTGAGAAGTTCTCTCTGAGGTGAGAGTTGAAATCCATCCAGACAGAGTCCACTGCCAGCTTTTCCCAGCATATATTTGGGCTTACTAGGTCTGTCCGGCATCTTTCCCCGTCATTGGATCCAACTCACCAACAGATGGTGATCAGTTGACAGCTCAGCCCCTCTCTTTTCCCGAGTATCAAAAACATATGGATCCAGATCAGAAAATACGACCACAAAATCAATCATTGACCTTTGGCCCAAGGTGCTCTGGTACCAAGTATACTTATGAGCAGACTTATGTTTGAGTATGTTGTTCGTTATGGACAAACCATGACTAGCAAACAAGACCAATAACATCACACCACTCAGGGTCAGATCGGGCAGGCCGTTCCTCCCAATCTCTCCTCTGCAATTTTCCCAGTCATTACCAATAAAGTCCCCCAGCAAAACAATAGTCAGTGCATGGAATCCTCTCTAGAACACCTTCATTACACTGATTAACATCAGGTTTACTGTCACTCTCTAATCCTTCTACACCTTCATTAGACTGATTAACATCAGGTTTACCATCACTCTCTAATCCTTCTACACCTTCATTAGACTGATAAACATCAGGATTATCGTCACTCTCTAATACTTCTCCACATTCATTAGACTGATTAACGTCAGGTTTACCGTCACTCTCTAATCCTTCTACACCTTCATTAGACTGATTAATGTCAGGTTAACCATCACTCTCTAATCCTTCTACACCTTCATTAGACTGATTAATGTCAGGTTTAGCGTCACTCTCTAATCCTTCTACACCTTCATTAGACTGATTAACATCAGGTTTACCGTCACTCTCTAATCCTTCTACACCTTCATTAGACTGATTAACATCAGGTTTACCGTCACTCTCTAATCCTTCTACACCTTCATTAGACTGATCAACATCAGGATTATCGTCACTCTCTAATCCTTCTACACCTTCATTAGACTGATTAACATCAGGTTTACCGTCACTCTCTAATCCTTCTACACCTTCATTAGACTGATTAACATCAGGTTTACTGTCACTCTCTAATCCTTCTACACCTTCATTAGACTGATTAATGTCAGGTTAACCATCACTCTCTAATCCTTCTACACCTTCATTAGACTGATTAATGTCAGGTTTACCGTCACTCTTTAATCCTTCTACACCTTCATTAGACTGATTAACATCAGGTTTACCGTCACTCTCTAATCCTTCTACACCTTCATTAGACTGATTAACATCAGGTTTACCGTCACTCTCTAATCCTTCTACACCTTCATTAGACTGATTAACATCAGGTTTACCGTCACTCTCTAATCCTTCTATAGCTTCATTAGACTGATTAACATCAGGTTTACCGTCACTCTCTAATCCTTCTACACCTTCATTAGACTGATTAACATCAGGTTTACCGTCACTCTCTAATCCTTCTACACCTTCATTAGACTGATTAACATCAGGTTTACCGTCACTCTCTAATCCTTCTACACCTTCATTAGACTGATTAACATCAGGTTTACCATCACTCTCTAATCCTTCTACACCTTCATTAGACTGATCAACATCAGGTTTACCATCATTCTCTAATCCTTCTACACCTTCATTAGACTGATAAACGTCAGGATTATCGTCACTCTCTAATACTTCTCCACATTCATTAGACTGATTAACATCAGGTTTACAGTCACTCTCTAATCCTTCTACACCTTCATTAGACTGATTAACATCAGGTTTACCGTCACTCTCTAATCCTTCTACACCTTCATTAGACTGATCAACATCAGGTTTACCATCATTCTCTAATCCTTCTACACCTTCATTAGACTGATTAACATCAGGTTTACAGTCACTCTCTAATCCTTCTACACCTTCATTAGGCTGATTAACATCAGGTTTACAGTCACTCTCTAATCCTTCTACACCTTCATTACACTGATCAACATCAGGTTTACCATCATTCTCTAATCCTTCTACACCTTCATTAGACTGATAAATGTCAGGATTATCGTCACTCTCTAATACTTCTCCACATTAATTAGACTGATTAACGTCAGGTTTACCGTCACTCTCTAATCCTTCTACACCTTCATTAGACTGATTAACATCAGGTTTACAGTCACTCTCTAATCCTTCTACACCTTCATTAGACTGATCAACATCAGGTTTACCATCATTCTCTAATCCTTCTACACCTTCATTAGACTGATAAACGTCAGGATTATCGTCACTCTCTAATACTTCTCCACATTCATTAGACTGATTAACGTCAGGTTTACCGTCACTCTCTAATCCTTCTACACCTTCATTAGACTGATTAACATCAGGTTTACCGTCACTCTCTAATCCTTCTACACCTTCATTAGACTGATCAACATCAGGATTATCGTCACTCTCTAATCCTTCTACACCTTCATTAGACTGATCAACATCAGGTTTACCGTCACTCTCTAATCCTTCTACACCTTCATTAGACTGATCAACATCAGGTTTACCATCATTCTCTAATCCTTCTACACCTTCATTAGACTGATCAACATCAGGTTTACCGTCACTCTCTAATCCTTCTACACCTTCATTAGACTGATCAACATCAGGTTTACCATCATTCTCTAATCCTTCTACACCTTCATTAGACTGATAAACGTCAGGATTATCGTCACTCTCTAATACTTCTCCACATTCATTAGACTGATTAACATCAGGTTTACAGTCACTCTCTAATCCTTCTACACCTTCATTAGACTGATTAACATCAGGTTTACCGTCACTCTCTAATCCTTCTACACCTTCATTAGACTGATCAACATCAGGTTTACCATCATTCTCTAATCCTTCTACACCTTCATTAGACTGATTAACATCAGGTTTACAGTCACTCTCTAATCCTTCTACACCTTCATTAGGCTGATTAACATCAGGTTTACAGTCACTCTCTAATCCTTCTACACCTTCATTACACTGATCAACATCAGGTTTACCATCATTCTCTAATCCTTCTACACCTTCATTAGACTGATAAATGTCAGGATTATCGTCACTCTCTAATACTTCTCCACATTAATTAGACTGATTAACGTCAGGTTTACCGTCACTCTCTAATCCTTCTACACCTTCATTAGACTGATTAACATCAGGTTTACAGTCACTCTCTAATCCTTCTACACCTTCATTAGACTGATCAACATCAGGTTTACCATCATTCTCTAATCCTTCTACACCTTCATTAGACTGATAAACGTCAGGATTATCGTCACTCTCTAATACTTCTCCACATTCATTAGACTGATTAACGTCAGGTTTACCGTCACTCTCTAATCCTTCTACACCTTCATTAGACTGATTAACATCAGGTTTACCGTCACTCTCTAATCCTTCTACACCTTCATTAGACTGATCAACATCAGGATTATCGTCACTCTCTAATCCTTCTACACCTTCATTAGACTGATCAACATCAGGTTTACCGTCACTCTCTAATCCTTCTACACCTTCATTAGACTGATCAACATCAGGTTTACCATCATTCTCTAATCCTTCTACACCTTCATTAGACTGATCAACATCAGGTTTACCGTCACTCTCTAATCCTTCTACACTTTCATTAGACTGATTAACATCAGGTTTACCGTCACTCTCTATTCCTTCTACACCTTCATTAGACTGATCAACATCAGGATTATCGTCACTCTCTAATCCTTCTACACCTTCATTAGACTGATCAACATCAGGTTTACCGTCACTCTCTAATCCTTCTACACCTTCATTAGACTGATCAACATCAGGTTTACCATCATTCTCTAATCCTTCTACACCTTCATTAGACTGATTAACATCAGGTTTACCATCACTCTCTAATCCTTCTACACCTTCATTAGACTGATCAACATCAGGTTTACCATCACTCTCTAATCCTTCTACACCTTCATTAGACTGATCAACATCAGGTTTACCGTCACTCTCTAATCCTTCTATAGCTTCATTAGACTGATTAACATCAGGTTTACCGTCACTCTCTAATGCTTCTACACCTTCATTAGACTGATTAACATCAGGTTTACCGTCACTCTCTAATCCTTCTACACCTTCATTAGACTGATTAACATCAGGTTTACCGTCACTCTCTAATCCTTCTATAGCTTCATTAGACTGATTAACATCAGGTTTACCGTCACTCTCTAATGCTTCTACACCTTCATTAGACTGATTAACATCAGGTTTACCGTCACTCTCTAATCCTTCTATACCTTCATTAGACTGATTAACATCAGGTTTACCGTCACTCTCTAATCCTTCTACACCTTCATTAGACTGATTAACATCAGGTTTACAGTCACTCTCTAATCCTTCTACACCTTCATTAGACTGATCAACATCAGGTTTACCGTCACTCTCTAATCCTTCTACACCTTCATTAGACTGATCAACATCAGGTTCACCGTCACTCTCTAATCCTTCTACACTTTCATTAGACTGATTAACATCAGGTTTTCCGTCACTCTCTAATCCTTCTACACCTTCATTAGTCTGATCAACATCACGTTTACCGTCACTCTCTAATCCTTCTACACTTTCATTAGACTGATCAACATCAGGTTTACCGTCACTCTCTAATCCTTCTACACCTTCATTAGACTGATTAACATCAGGTTTACCGTCACTCTCTAATCATTCTACACCTTCATTTGTCTGATTAACATTAGGTTTACCATTACTCTCTATTCCTTTTGTTTGAGTGTCTACACATGGATGTTAATTTAGTAAAACACTGTCCTCTATGAAATCTCTAATGATTCCATGAAGCTAAGTCACAAAATAAATGCACTCTGGATTTAAGGACATGGACTTAATGTCAAAAGATCAATGTGTGTTGTTCCCATTGGCTTATTCAGTTCATTTGTTTTAGCTTCATATTTTCACCTCTTTTTTATATTAACTTATATTTACAAATATAAATTTATGGCGGCACAATGGTGCAGCAGGTAGTGTCACAGTAACACAGGTTAAGGGACCTGGAGGTTGTGGGTTGAAACCATGCTCTGGGTGATGCTCTGTGAGGAGTGTGTTCTCCCTGTGTCCACGTTGGTTTCCTCATACGGTCCAAAAACACACATCGGTAGGTGGATTGGTGACTCAAAAGTGTCCATAGGTGTGAGTGAATGTGTGTGTGTGTGTTGTGTGTGTGTGTGTGTGTCACCCTGTGAAGGACAGGTGTACCCTCTAGGATGTGTTCCTGCCCTGCGCCGGGGTAGGCTTCGGTCACACCACCAACTTGAACTGGATAAGGGGTACAGACAATGAATGAATGAATGAATGAATGAAATTCAACTTTATACTATATTTATCACATTAAAACCGTAAAACTTGAAATAAACTACATACATGTCTTGGAGGTGCTATAGCTATCCTAAGGGTAACTTCAGCACCATAAAACACCTCTCTGGCACAGCCCATAATCCCTTGGAAGCTCTTGTTGCACCCTTGAACAGACCTGACTCTGCGTTCTTGTTTTTTGCAGCATTATTCTTCCTAGTTTGGTGTTGAAGTTACATTTTCAAAAAGCTTTCAGGATTCATGCACACATATAACAGGGAGGCTGAACTCAACAAGACTGAACTCTCACTCTCCAATTCTAATCTGCTATGCTCTGCTGTTTCACTCATCGCTGAACTTTGACCTCTCTTGAAAAAGCAAAAATATACAGTAAAGCAAAATGCTATACAACATTTATGAAAATCAAAACACAACAAAATCAGGATATGCTTCCTCTGAAATGTAAACCTATTCCAAACATATAATGAAAAAATATATAAATTATTAAAAGGTACATTGTCACTAATCTCTAGTTTGCAACACTTTTTATTTGTACTTTAAATATATATATATAATTTGCTGTTTTTATGTAGCCAAATTTCTTAACAATAATGTGTCATTGAGAAAAGGATAAGCCAAGTACTATTTCTTTTTGATCTATTGCTTACAAATAGCTCCTGGAGAGCTCAGTACACTTGCAGGAGAACTGTGACTGCCCAGCTGAAAAATGCAGGCCAGCCTCCTGCTGGTGTTGATGGGAGAGAGTGGTCATCCTACCCACACAGAGAGTGACTGTAGCTGTGTCCTTTTCTTGCATTAAACACTTATCACTGGACAGTCTGCCTTGACTATACATTGAATCAGTGTCTATCAAACCAGCAGCACTCTCTGAAGGTTAAACATCTCCTCCTCTAACTAAAATTTGAGGAATATCTATAGATGCAGAAATAATCTTCATTATTTAATGAAGCAAAGAGAGAGAGAGAGAGAGAGACAGCAGTGAGGTGAAACTCAGATTTACATGAACAGTCCTGAGTCGTCCTCTTTCTCCCAGAATAGAGCAGCACTTTCACCAGATGTTCAGTTTCATTCAGTCAAACTCACTCAGGGACACACACAGTGTCCAGATTGAAGCTTTATTTCAGTGCAGTAAAGTCTCAGGTCCAGCAACAGGACACTGAACAGAGAACAGACAGAAATATCAGCTCTGTGGAGAATTTAAACTCTACAGTAGAAGCAGGTGAGAGCAGCTCTGTGGTCAGTTCTGTCTTGGAGCTCTTTGGGATCCACTTTTACAACGACACGTCCCACTGAGACCTCAGCTTCAATTACATTATTGTTGCATTTGTTCATTGTGATCAGATCATAGAGACAGAAATACATATCACCACCCGTTATTAGATTTTTGACACCAGATTAATGAAGGAACAATAAAATAATAATATATATATTTTTTCTAATTTCTTTTTTTCAGTTGAATGTGGAAAGAACTAATGATACACAGCTAATTCATGATATTAATAAAAAATGTAGGTAGTTTTCCTCATTTCCATAGAGAGGGTCCACTTTGCATCATGAGCCCATGCTTCAGTGCTCTGCTAGTGTTTATAGTCCTGTGAGTTTAACACTTCATGACTGAGAGCTGCTGCCCCACAAACTTCACCCACAGCAACCATGACTTTGGTCTCCATCTTCATCTGGACACTGGCGCTCTGGACGAGAGGTGACATAACTGAACAAACACATTCACATATAATTAAAAAAAAAAAAAAAAACGAGCAAAATATAAAGTAATAAATATGAAAATAATCTAAACCATTAATTATAGAAAATCATTTTTTAAATTGAAAAGCATATTTTAATAATTTAATTAATAATTTAATAATTTGCATATTAACTTATATATTTTAAAATTTCCAATTTACAATGTGATTTTTATCTAATTTATGTTTCTCAGGATCCAGTGGTCAGGTGACTGTGACTCAGAGTCCTTCAGGACACACAGTTTCTACAGGACGATCAGTCACCATCAACTGTAAATTCAACCCTTCACCAGCATGTTCCCCTCCGTGTGTGGCCTGGTATCAGCAGAAACCTGGAGAAGCTCCTAAACTCCTGATCTACAGGACTAACACTAGACAGTCAGGTATTTCAGATCGTTTCAGTGGCAGTGGATCTGGATCTGACTTCACTCTGACCATCAGTAACGTCCAGACTGAAGATGCAGGAGATTATTACTGTCAAAGTGAACACAGTATCACTGGTAGCTGGTTCACACAGTGAAATAGAGTCGTACAAAAACCTCCCTCAGTCAGAGACTGCACTGCTGCAGCTGCACCCTACTGCAGGTGCTGAGGGGGAGGATGATACACACAATAACACACTCTGTGGAGGAGAGACACACACCTCACTAACACACACCTCCACACACAATAACTCACTCTGTGGAGGAGAGACACACACCTCACTAACACACACCTCCACACACACCTTACCCCCTTACCCAGAGTGCCTTGCTGAGGGTCTGGCTGCTGCTGTGACTCTAGTGTCCATTCTCCTCTTTCTGCACTGGTCAGAACCCCCTCCTTCACCTGTGACCTGTCCAATGTCCAGATCAGTAGCACCCCCTGTGGAGAGGATCCAGACAGCAGACAGAGCAAAGAGAAGGGTCCCTCAGACAGCTGCAGAGAGGAGGGGGAATGTAAAGCCACAGAAAGCTTCATCATTGGAGCTAATGAACAGAAAACCCATATACAGCATTAAACACTGTCTGCAAGCTCCGCTCCATTTCTCTCAGTTCTGTTCATTCACTAGGATCCACTGTTACATTCACATGGTCCAGTGTGGACTACGAAGGCAGTCTTAATGGAGCACAGCTGGCCACACATTCCCTCAAGGGCCTCTCAGCACAGTGCTTGTAAATGTGTAACATCTGGATCGTATCATTTGGTGTTGGAAGTGAATGAGCTAAATGCAGTAGCCCATGAGTAAATAAGGGACAACACTAAGCTCAACATTACCTCAGAGGAAAAGTACATGTTCTTCACTGATTTAAAGCTGTGGTGTGTGAGTTTAAGGAATACTGTAAAAACTCTTCATAATGAACATTAAACTGTGTGTATTTACTCAGTAACACAGCTCAGATCAACTGTGACACTAGTATTAAATTACAGTTGTGTGGCTTCTGCTTATGAAAATATTCACATTTAATATTCAGTGAAGACAAATGACTCATTTTACATTCGGTAACTTCAAATAAGTTGTCCTTCAAAACACACACACACACACACACACGCACGCACGCACGTTTAAAATAGTTATTTTTTGTAGTCTATATTTAATTATAAATATATATATATATATATATATATATAAATATTATAAATAATATTCTTTCCTAATAATTCAGTTATATTTTTAACATTCCCCTCATGATACACTAAAATAGAGGAAATACATTCATTTCCATAGAGAGGGTCCACTTTGCATCATGAGCCCATGCTTCAGTGCTCTGCTAGTGTTTATAGTCCTGTGAGTTTAACACTTCATGACTGAGAGCTGCTGCCCCACAAACTTCACCCACAGCAACCATGACTTTGGTCTCCATCTTCATCTGGACACTGGTTCTCTGGACGAGAGGTAGAAATGTGGGGCTATATTTCAGTTTTGAAGATCAACATTGAAACACTTTCTTGAATTATTTCATTTTAAAATTACAATAGATTGAATTGCTTTATTTTTGTGTGTATACAATTTAACATTGATATATATTTCTCTCTCTCTATTAAACCTATGATCAAGAAACCAAATCTTGATGCTAGTACGCTGTCTAATTACAGGCCTATTTCTAATTTGCCATTTCTGTCTAAGATCTTAGAAAAAGCTGTGGCCCAACAACTTAGTTCATATCTACATAAGAATCATATATATGAAAAATTCCAATCTGGATTCAGGCAACATCATAGTACAGAGACAGCTCTAGTCAAGATAACAAATGATCTTCTTCTTGCCTCTGATCAAGGCCACGTATCCCTGTTGGTGCTTCTTGACCTAAGCGCAGCCTTCGATACAATAGACCACAATATTCTCATAGAAAGGTTAGAAAACATGGTTGGAATCACAGGGACAGCCCTATTATGGTTCAAATCTTACTTAACGGAACGTTATCAATTCGTAAAAGTAAACAATCTAAATTCAAATTATTCTAAAGTAAGATTTGGAATTCCACAAGGCTCTATTTTAGGACCATTATTATTTACATTATACATGTTACCGCTAGGCACAGTTATAAGAAACCATGACATTAACTTTCACTGTTACGCAGACGACACACAATTGTATATTTCAGCCAAGCCCGATGACAAACACAGATTAAAGAAAATAGAGGACTGTGTAAAAGACGTGAAAGGCTGGATGTTGCGTAACTTCCTCCTTCTAAACAGCAACAAAACAGAGGTCCTGCTTTTGGGTCCAAAAGTGACAAGAAATAAATTATCAGACTTAATTTTAAATCTAGCTAACTTTCCAGTTAAACCTGGTTCAGCAGCAAAAAATCTTGGTGTCATAATTGACCCGGATTTATCATTTGATCAACACATAGGTAGTATCACTAGGACAGCTTTTTTACATCTTCGCAATATTGCTAAGATTAGAAATGCCTTATCCCTCCAGGACGCAGAAACATTAGTACATGCCTTTATTACTTCAAGGCTTGACTACTGTAACGCACTACTGTCAGGATGCACCAGCAGCAATTTAAGAAAACTTCAACTAGTTCAAAATGCTGCAGCAAGGGTCCTCACTAAAACTAGAAAATTTGAACATATCAGCCCAGTTCTATCATCACTTCATTGGCTGCCCGTTAAATTCCACATTGACTACAAAATTTTGTTATTAACATATAAAGCTCTACATGGGCTTGCTCCTGAATATCTTCAAGATACAATTTCCTATTATGAGCCTCCACGTTCACTCAGATCACAGAATACTGGATTTTTAAATGTTCCCAGAATTCAGAAGGCCTCAGCTGGGGGAAGAGCCTTTTCTTATAAAGCCCCCCAACTCTGGAATGATCTTCCAGAAAATGTTCGGGACTCAGACACAGTCACAATCTTCAAATGTAGGCTAAAAACTCATTTGTTTAGTTTATCATTTGGTAGCTAATGCTCCCCCATAGATAAAGGCGGCAGATCCGGGGGGTCCATGGACACAGGGAATTATAGTAAACTGAGACGCTGGTGCTGTCGTCCCGCCGCTTCTCGCGATCACTCAGGTTTGTTGACGGTGGAGCGGAGGGATGCCAGTGTTTCAGGATGCTCCCGTTTTCTGTGTGTCCTCCTGGTTCTCTCCTTTTAGTTAATGCTGTCATAGTCAGATCTGCCGGAGTCATTAGCCACACTCTGGAAATTTTCATATTTTCTACTTTACAAACACAAAACAGTCCAAAACTAATTCCATCCCTTTACATCTTTCCGAGTAAACGACTGCCCACCTGTCTGTCTGGACACTGATGGATGACTGTCGAGATCCTCCTCCACGCTTCAGACCAGCTGCCCACGCTCCAGCAACCACCAAGTGCCTTGAAGCTGTCCCTACACTGAAGTTCTCATGGACTACTAACTATCATCACCAGTAGATTGACCAGAGGAGGATGGGTCACCCCTTGTGAGCCTTGGTTCCTCCCAAGGTTTCTTCCTCAGCTGGGGGAGTTTTTCCTTGCCACTGTCGCCCCTGGCTTGCTCACTTGAGGGTTTTACATTTGTCTTTACATTTCATGTCAAATCTTGTCTTACTGGAATTCTGTGAAGCTGCTTTGTGACAACATCAGTTGTGAAAAGCGCTATATAAATAAATTTGATTTGATTTGATTTGATTAGGTTCCTTTGGAGATATAATAATGACTCTCCAGGATCTCAGTCTGTTTCTCCAGGAGACACTGTTTCTATCAGCTGCAGATCCAGTCAGAGCATCAGTGACTGGCTCGTCTGGTATCAGCAGAAACCTGGAGAAGCTCCTAAACTCCTGATCTATAGAGCATCCACCCGTCAGTCTGGAGTCTCAGATCATTTCAGTGGGAGTGGATCTGGTACAGACTTTACTCTAAAAATCACTGGAGTAAAGCCTGAAGATGCAGGAGATTATTACTGTCAGCAGGGTTACAGCTATCCGTTCACACAGTGTTAGAGCGTCGTACAAAAACCTCCTTCAGCTGTAGAGGAACTGCTCTGAGTCAGAAACACTCACTGATCTGTGAACAGCTGCTAAAGCTGCACTCAACTGAACTCATCAGCTCCAGAACACTACAGTAGTGAAGAGTGTTCTCTCTTTGGGGAGTTTTCCTCACTGTGGAACAGGGATTTACATCAGGAGATGGAGTATCTCACTAGGAGCAGCAGCAGATAAACACACTGTACACACTACACACAATCTTCACAAGCTCTACACACCGTTACTAATTACATTAGAGCTTGACTTTCAGCGTCATTCTTTAATCTATTCACACTGCATCATGTAAATTTACTGAATTAAATGTTAATATTAACTTAACCGAATAATGTAATGATGTTACACCACTGACCTACAGTGACCTTTGCTCTGGTCTAACATTATGTCAGTTCTTCTACAGTTAGATCTTCTTAATCTGTGTGTTTTTGTATAATATTAGAAACATTTTTCTTCCAAAACCTGTCCATTTCTATCCATCCTTAAAGCTGTCTGTCTGGGGTTCATGATGATTCTGCATCTGTCCAAAAATGTTCAGCTTGTTTCAGTCAGTCACACTCAAGCACATCACTCAGCACCGCACTGAATCTACAGCTACTCCCAATTTTAACAACAGAGATTGTACTTTTTAGTGAACTGTATGATGAAGAATCACTGAGATTTTATTCCTCACCAAGACACTGCTCAAGATTAAAGGGCTGGACAACCCGAGACTCTGTGTCTGTACAAGTGTGACCCTTATATTCATAATTAAATTACAGCTATATGTTTGTTGGGTCTGTGTACCTTTTCTCCATTTGATTTTCATGTTTAAATGGAAAAAGGAAAAAGGAAAACAACCCGTGATCTGATCTCTGATTTGTAAACAGAAAATCTTAATAAGAATCAGGAGAGTGCTCCGTCTGTTTCTGGGGCTGTGGTCACTCCTCTCTCTGTTCACAGAGCTGCTGCTAAGAAGGACAGCTCTAGAGTCACAGTCTGAAATCATTTTACACACAGCACAAAGACCCAGCCCCAGTGTGTTGAAGGATTATGGGGAAGAAACAGGGTTTTCTTTTAGGAGTGTGAGGAGATTCTGCTCTTAAACGTCTGGAGTCAACTCTTCATTTCTGTCGACTCTTTCTAACGACATGGGGCAGATACTGCTCTGAAATATCCACAATTATATTCAGATTATAGTTCTAAAGCCGTCCTGCTGAGTAGTGTCTCTGTACACAGTGAGAGTGGTGGAATAGAGTCAAAATGAACAGATTTAATGAAGAGGAATCGACTCCCAAAGAATCAATCCTACAAGTGTCTGGGAGTCAGGATCAAATCTTAGTGAATCATTCAGAGAATCTGAACTCTTGGAGTCGACTCAGTCTCTGTTTGTGATTGACGTGAGAAGGTGTAGTTGCTGTAGGACTGGTAGCTGTGTGCAGACAGATTTGTGTAAATGCACAGCCTGTGGCTCTGGTAGTAAATGTATTTCAGAACAGAGGGAAGCAGACTTTTGAACTGATATCTGTTCATTTATATCACTATTATTTTCTGGTCTTTGGCGTTTGATCATATTTCTCACTTTTGATGGTTAAGGAACATTCAGGAATTCTGAACTTTCATTAATTAGTGAGTTATTGAAATAACTTTATCAGTCTCCCCCTTCTGTCAGTTCAAAGTGGACATTAACACTCACCTGTTTCAGTAAAAGTTTAAAGAGTGGAAAATCACACATTTTGTGTTGATTTAAATGCTTTATTTTCCTAAAAGAATGTAGCATTGTTTTGTTAAAAAGAAAAATTAATAATTGCAGATGAAGACAGACAAATCATCAACAAACAGTGTAAGAGTGTATATATAGAGAGTGTAACTCTGTACTGAGCTGCTCCAGAAGCTGATGTGAAGATCTGAGCATTAATCAGAGACATGTTTGAACACACTGAAGATGAAGAGGAGCTCTATCAGCTCCAACACAGGTGTGGACCCTCACTGTCCAGTGCACTGATCTCCCTTCAGTGTTTCACTGACAGTAGTCTGGCCTCCTTTGGTGGCCTCACAGGCCACTGTCTTCTTCATCCACTCGTCCTCCTGGAGGGTCAGGGTGCTGCTCCAGCTGTAGAGGCCAGTGTCCTTCTGCAGAAGCCCAGGACTCTGACTAAACCCAGAGGTCAGAGGGTTTCCATCCACCTTCCAGCTCAGCTTCCAGTCTGAGGGGAAGCCCTTGTTGGCCAAACACACCAGTGTGGTCTCCTTCTGCCCCAGACTGGAGGAGGGCAGGACTGTGAGGGTGGGGCGGGTCACAGCTAGGACACACACACACACACACACACACACACATACACACAGTTTCATTTCCCTTATTTCTAACACAGCACAAATGACTTCAGTGATGCAGTAAAAATCACACTCTAATTACAACCTTCAACTCAACCACTTTCACAAATAAACTCATATTTACAATTACATTCAGAGGAGGATTTCAGTTTCATTAAATATTACAGAGTTTTCACTTACAAACATCTACAGAACATTATGATTTCACCAGGCGTCCCCAAACATTTGCATATAACTGTTTTTCTAACAGAGCAGAACTGAGTTCAGTGAAGCATTAAAATAACGCTCTAATTATAACCTTAAACTGAACCGCTTCAAATATGAACTAATATTTACAATTACATTAATAGATACATTTCATTCAGAATACTTTTAAAACTATTTCTTTCATTTAATTCATTATAATTGTAACATTACACACATCCCATGATGTGAAAGTTTAAAACATGATTTGATTTCCTCCAAAACAGTAAATAATCAATAACTAAATCAAGCTGCAGTCTCCATGTACTACGTCTTCAAAGCTTTAGAACAGAAAACACTGCTCATAATAACCTCCACATTGTGGCGTCCAGATGGAGACAGAACGGCTCTAATCACCCAACACTGACTCTACAATCCAGCTTTACATTTGATCTTTTTAAAAAGAAATGTCATCACTGAACACTTCACAGGAAACCTTTAGGAAATATTTGTATTTTAAAGAAAAGAAATCCAGTTCAGAAACAGGAGCTGGTGGTGAAACCTAAAGCTCCACACTCTCCACACTTCAGAGCAGTTCTAATTAAATACATTCACATTTGGATTATCATTTATTCAGAAGATCATCAAGTGCATCTCTACTGTTGTCCAGAATCATTTTAATTAAAGATTCCTTTTGAATAAAGAGTAAAAGTGGACTTACTTCCAACATCCAGTTTTGTTCCTCCACCAAAAGTCCACCACAGTGATACAAACTCGTTTACTGGCCGTACAAAAACCTCCTGCTCTAAACACACCCCTCTCTTCAGCCTTTACACACACTATTTCTGAACTAGAACACAATATTAATGGATTCTGCAGCTATTAATAATGGAAAACACTCCCAAACTGTAGAAGCTACAGATTCTCAACAAGGATTATTTTATAAACATTAAAATATCTAAACCCAGGACACACTTTGTTCTTTTGTATTTCCACAACAGACAAACACTTGATATAAAAGTATAAAACTACATGTAGAAACATGTTTTCATCTCAGATTCCAATTACAATCACAGATACAATCATATCAACTAATATTAACACCAGATCCAATTAATGACAATAATAAAAACATGCTCCACTCTCTGTGTTGGTGATTATATGTTCACTTTCATCAGAAGTGTTCATAAATAATTCAATCAGTAAAAATTAGAGCTGCTGTTGAAAACTGTTCAACGTTCATTAATAGTTTAAAAGATTCTTACTGTTATCATTGTGTTTCCTCCACCCAAAAGTCCTCCAGCCCTGATCCAGACAGATGGAGCCGCAGTAGCAGCTGCAGAAAACCTCAAATGAAAGGCAGAGACAGTTAGAGTTTAGGATTTTAAACATGAGACTCCACACTGAGCAGAAATGTTTGATCAAACAATATCAAATAAATATGATGATCTTTCCTCAGTGTTGTTAGAAAGATGATTTCCATAGAGAGGGTCCACTTTGCATCATGAGCCCATGCTTCAGTGCTCTGCTAGTGTTTATAGTCCTGTGAGTTTAACACTTCATGACTGAGAGCTGCTGCCCCACAAACTTCACCCACAGCAACCATGACTTTGGTCTCCATCTTCATCTGGACACTGGCGCTCTGGACGAGAGGTGAGACACATGTTTTGTGAAGATATTATATGTCTAATATGAGGATAATAGTTGTAATTTAAATCGTTCTTTTGATTTCATATAAATCAACTTCAATACAAAACTTAAAAAGAAATCCTAAACCTAATTATTTTAATTATATTTTTTAAAAAATAAATATACTTTTAAATGAAATAAAAATTCAACTTATATTATTATATTATCATCTTTTTTTCCCGCTTTTCCATTTCAGGGTCGAAGTTTATTGTAAAGTGTTTTATTATTATTATTATTACAATTTGTTTACACATTTTATTTAATTTTCTTTTAGGATCCAGTGGTCAGGTGACTGTGACTCAGACTCCTCCAGTGAAAACTGTTTCTACAGGACAATCAGTCACCATCAACTGTAGAACCAGCTCTAATGTCTACACTGATTCTAATGGTGACTATCTTACCTGGTATCAGCAGAAATCTGGAGAAGCTCCTAAACGCCTGATCTACTTGGCTAACAGGAGACAGTCAGGTATTTCATATCGTTTCAGTGGCAGTGGATCTGGATCTGTCTTCACTCTGACCATCAGTAACATCCAGACTGAAGATGCAGGAGATTATTACTGTCAGAGTGATCACAGTGGACCAGTGTTCACACAGTGAAATAGAGTCGTACAAAAACCTCCCTCAGTCAGAGACTGCACTGCTGCAGCTGTACCCTACTGCAGGTGCTGAGGGGGAGGATGATACACACAATAACACACTCTGTGGAGGAGAGACACCTCACTAACACACACCTCCACACACAATAACACACTCTGTGGAGGAGAGACACACACCTCACTAACACACACCTCCACACACACACACACACACACACACACACACACACACACACACACACACACCTCATTAAGAGAGTCCAAGATGTAAGTCCAGAGATGTGCAGATCTTTCTCCAGATGGATGTCCAGTTCAGCCACATGAGTTTCTGTGAGAGTTCCCTAAAGATATGGATTGTTTTATTATTCAGACCAATGGCCATATTTAGTATTTTTTTAATTAGTCTCCTCCTGAAATGTTGCTGCTGCCCACTGGAGGCCAAGAAGGCATTATTTAAACAGTTATATTCAGTACATCCATTCAAAAATCATTTTATGCAAAAGAGATAATATATTCATATATCACTTAACAACATCCATTCTGTGATCATGCCCCCTGTCCTGCTCATCTACTCTAGCATATTCACTCCCTAATCATGTTCTTTTACTGAGAGAGTTTTAATGAAGCTAAATGTAAGGTACCAATCACATTATCACACATCAACTCCGTTATATGAAGCTGAATACATTTGCTTATTTTACAACTTTAATTACAATTTCCAGTTCCAACTTAAATGTTGCAGTAGCCACAAGCACCTAAATGAAACTGCGTCAATGTTTAAGGTGAAACTCTACATTTACTTAAGGGGGTGTTAACCAACCAACGGTTTCCAACAATCTCAGCTTGGGTACTGGTTCCAAACGTTGGGGTGTGACAACCACAGGACACTGGGTATCACTCATCATAGGCTTAAGGCCACAGATCCTATGTGTGCTGTCATGAATAAGTACTCACAGGTCAACATACAGACAGTGTTTCTGAACTACAGCACATGTTACTTCATGACTGATGTCACTGAGGATCTAGTTGAATTTGTAATGATGTACTTGAGCGATATGTTTATTGAAACATTTAACTGTGGTGTTTGAAATCTCTGTAGCCTGCATGTGAAGACAATGCTGACGTGATGGATACGGTACGGAAGCAAATCTGTCTCATCGGATTTTGAAATATTACCACCTTTGAATTTGTAGCACTTATTTTTTAAAAATGTAAAAAATTTCTTCGTCTTCAGGATATCAATAGTCTGTTATATTGTGTCTTTAGTGAACCTTTCAGATTTTTGAGACACTTTGAAAATAAAGAGATAATATCCGCGGAATAATCTAAATGTGTAGTTTTTCCACGATGTGGAAGTTGTGTTCGTATTTTGCCATCTAGCGGCGACAGAATGCAAATAGTGCAGCATTTAAGGTGAAAGAGAAAATCCAAATGAATCGATTGCTCATCCTTGGTGTCCCAGATGTGTATCTGAATTTGTAAGTCGTATTTTGGTATCTGAATTTTGTTTACCGGATTTGAGCAACTTCAAAATATATTGTTTGAATTTTTTTGAGCTTGAATTTTTTTATCTGAATTTATTAACCTTGAATAATAACAGTGAAAATGTGTTCTTGAAATTCACGGGTTCTATGCATAATTCCAGTGCAAAACAAATTCAGTGCTACAATTTCAAAGGTGGTAATATTTCAAAGTGTGATGGGACAGATTTGCTTCCATAATACGGTACATAAAAGCCACTCAAGTTCTAGTCCTGTTATCAGCCACAGTGCTTCTGACTTGGAGGTATTTAAAATTGCTTTCATATCCATATAGTGATTGAAATAGTAATGGTAGTGCTGCAGCTCATTGTGGTCATTTGAAGTTATCTCAGGACTGATATCTTGGAAGGATAATAAGAGTGAGAATAGAGCTCATATAGGCTAACTAGGTCACTCTTTATGTCAACTGCCGATGTCAATACCATGCATGGCAATTTTGTATTCAGGTGGCACAGCAGGGAGTTGTTCACTTGCATGTACTGCCTAGTCAGCCATTAATATCCTCATATCCACAGGTGTATTTGTATGTAGGGTTTTTATATTCTTCTGTTGGACAAAAAATGTGTCAATTTGCAGTGTTTGGCAGCTGTTGGTTTGGCGTCTGTTAAAACATTTTTATCATAAACTTATATAATCAAAAATATGACAGAACAGGTTTACTATATGTAAAAAGTATGTCAATGTATGATTTTGCTTAAATATCTAAGTAAGGTAGTCTAATCACTAGTTTTCCTTGGCACGTCCTGTCTATTAATAATACTTTGTACCTCAAAAATAATCTGAAATGGCTGTAGTATTGTATCAAATCAGTGCAACCTCAAACTAATAAAGTTAGTCAATTGTGTGGTTTTACTCAAATCCAGTGGTTCTCAAACTGTCCCTGATAGCAAGGAGAGGGTGGACCACATTTGGCCCACTGAGGGCAAAATTGGAGGTCCACTGATGTTTTGCACAGCATTTTCTGGGCGGACCACAGGTGATTAAACAGAATTTTAGACATACTACTGCATTTTCCATTTACAGTCCAATTTACACATTTTTCCTTCATTTGATTATGTCGTTATTCTTTATAAATTAGATTAGTAAATAATATTAATCTAGGACAGTATCAACATTTTGAACATAATCATTTTATATCAGGCATTATTATATATCTCATATTTGTTAATAATATTTGTATTAGTTTGTTTTCCAGAGTAAAAGTCTCTTTGAGTTTAAAATATGTATGTGTATATGAAAAAAGTTATATCCTGTACAGGACAGAGGGCGGCACGGTGGTGCAGCAGGTAGTGTCGCAGTCACACAGCTCCAGGGGCCTGGAGGTTGTGGCTTTGATTCCCGCTCCAGGTGACTGTCTTTGAGGAGTTGGTGTGTTCTCCCCGTGTCCGCGTGGGTTTCCTCTGGGTGCTCCGGTTTCCTCCCACAATCCAAAAACACACGTTGGTAGGGGGATTGACGCCTCAAAAAAGTGTCTGTATGTGTGAGTGAATGTGTGTCTGTGTTGCCCTGTGATGGACTGGTGCCCCCTCCAGGGTGTATTCCCGCCTTGCGCCCAATGATTCCAGGTAGGCTCTGGACCCTCCTCGACCCTGAACTGGATAAGCGGTTACAGATAATGAATGAATGGATGAATGGATGAATGTACAGGACAGTAATCTTAGTGGTTCGATGGTGGGCCAGCAGTGGTTTACAGTCAGTGATTACAGTCAACAATTTTACACCAGTGGACCAATATATCCTCACTGTCTGGGGTGGTACGGGTACAACTAGTGGTACATGAAGCAGCAAGTGGTGGTCATGTGACCTCGAAAAAATTACTATTTAATTTAAGCATTAATAAATAGCTGAAACTGAAATATATTTATGTGTAAACTACATAATGGTTCACTATTTTCATATTTAAGCTTAGTTTCTGTAAATGTAGTTTGTGTAAGAAAAAATAAGCTCAAAAGAAATGATATTCAGTCTGTAAGGGAAGGGCTAGTGCAGCTTTCCCCTGATTCTTATTTCTAGGGTGAGCATGCGATCTGCCAGTAATTTGCAAAATCCATGAATATATAACCTAGTTTTAAATGAATGCTAGAAAGAAAATGCTAGAGACAGATGTGAGTAACTGGATTTTATTGCAAAAAATGGTAAAGTGGAAACAAGGAAAAACTGAGACCCAGCCAATGAAATACTCTACAGCCCAGAAGGGCTATATCTAGAGGTATAAACAGGAAAATGATGTGTCCAATCATCCAGTCATTAGAGTCCTCAAACACAGTAGGCGTCTCCTTCACCTACTGCTACAAGTGAAGAGAGCTGCTGTGACCTGCTTCAAGTGGCTCACTGTTGTCATTTATAGTCTCTTAAAGCCCATATTAATGTGACCTCTCTTCATGTTTATATTTCTTTCAAAATACTTATTTCCCCAAAATTGTATATCTTCTCATAAATGTATAATTTTCTTTAAAATATTTAATTTAAGCCTAGTTTTTCATTTTAGCTCTGTTTGTGAGTGATGATTAGTCTCAGCCACAGACACTCCACCCATAAGTAGACAGTCTGATACCTTCTGTGCATTAAGCTGGCCTGACTGTCAGTATTCTGCCTGTGCCTGGCTATCTGTCTATGTGTGGTTTTGTTCTGGCTCTTGTGAAGCTCTGATGTGAATCAAAAACTGCTTCTTCCTACACGTCATGCCAAAATACAAAATACACGACTTACAACTGGTCCTTCTGTGTTTCAGTCAATTTTCTTTTCCTGCAGTAGTAGGTGGTTCTTGGCCAAGTGGTGAAAGATACCAAACTCTCCCTAAATAATCTGGCAATTCTGCTCTATCTGCATCTGATGCCAGCGATGAAAGCACATCAGTGGCTTTGTCCGCTGTTTAATTTGTAACTCCAAGCTAAGCTCCAGACTATTCTCATTGTAGAGTGCTTTGTCAGTCATACCACAACTTTGTGAACAGGTGTTAAGACATTACATGTACAGGTTAACCAGCCCTTTACAGAGATGATCCAAACTCTGATATGTAGGTCATATATCACAGCTCTAGTAAGGAGCACTCAGCTCTCTCTCATCCATGATTCACTTCCTTCTGACACTACGTCATTTGTTGACCAAGAAAGAACTACTCACTTTGTGGGTATTCATGCTATAAGCAAAAAGAGTAATGCTGGGAGAATGTACTACAAAAAACAGCATTGCTTGTTATGTGGCTTAGCTTTTTCAAAACTTGCAAGACACCTGGAGTGTAAACATTCCAATGAAATAGAGGTAGCAAAGGCACTAAGTCTTCCAGAGAAAGGCAAAAGCAATTAAAGTATGTGCATAACAAAAGTAATTTTGAGCACAATTCTGATGTGTTGAAAGCAGGGAAAGGAAAACTTATTCTTCTCAAGTTACAAAAATCACTCTCAGAAGGTGAAGATTTCATTTCTTGTATATACTGCCAGGGATTGTTTTCAAAGAAAACATTGTGGGACATGTTAAATTATGCAAATTCAATCTAGGAGGAACCAAACCTAAACCTGGAAAAAACAGAGTCCTGAGTCTGTGCTCTTTCACAACACCTCCCTCATCAGGTGTAACTGATGTTTGGAAACTTAAAAATGCCATGAATCAAGATAAAGTGTCACTTGTAGTCAAGAATGACCAGTGTATTATTGTGTTTGGAATGCATCTGTATAATAAGTATGGATCACACATAAAATGCATGAATACATTCAAAAGCTCAGGGAGCTTAGATGACTTCTTATATGCACACAAGAGTTTACACCTCTTAAATGTGTTAAAGATCTCAATCTTCCTTAACATTTCAAGTACATAGTCAGTGCAGTTAAGCACACAGCTGGTTACCACAAAGACACGGACAAATATGAATCACCAAGTGTGGCTGTAAAACTCGGACACAGCTTGAACAGGATTGCCATGCTTGTTGAAAGCAGTGCCTCCATTGAAGGAAATGGAAAAAAAAAACTGTAAACAGGCTAACAACTTCCAAAAAATCTATGGCTCCAGATGGCATGAATATATTTCTGCTACAGCCTGACATACACTAGAAGAGTCATGGTGGAGTTCTCCACAGTTGCTTTCATTCACTGAAGATATGAAACTTAACTTATCTTGATAAGCAAAAGAACCGTTACCATAAGATGCTGTTAAAAGAGCCTTCCTCTCAGCACTGGTCACAATTAGCAAAGGTCTCACTAACACAAATCATGTTATTTATTCAGAGAGATGAAGGAGAGGTTTCTCAAATGTCCTTGTCTGCTTACACTTCCAGTGCTTCATTTTACCCTGCTGAAAACTCGCTTTGGTTGCACTGCATTTCTGATTGCATTAGTCCAAATATGTGTTGCAGTGAGCCATACCTCTGTTCCTGCTTCACTGCCTGTCTCTGGAAATCTTCCCCCTTTCCTCTTGTGCTTTTACAATGTTTTGGACCACGTCACACAAGTGTTCTACAATCACTGCTGTGCTGTTAGTTTGCTGGATCAGAGAGCCAAATTAATCTGACTGGACCCTCTGGTTGTTGCTATAGGCACAGACACAGACCCCCATCCATTCATATTCATATGATAATAACATGCTAGTCCAGCAGGATTATGACCACAACACAACGTGTGGAAATGAACAAAAAACTGAAGACTGACATACATATTTGTCGTATATTTTTGTTACTGGGTTTGTGCTGAATATTAGCATGTGTAAGTTTTTGGGAACAGACATTTTTAGGTAGGTGAAATTTGTTAAAATGTCAAGGCATGTTACATCACCCCAGACATTGCTGAAAGGCTTCTGACTTCAGAGGGTTAATTACTCTTTCTCTTTCCTATAGGTTTCTTTCAGGTGATTACCCCTCCAACCTTACCCAGGACAATCATGGAAACTTCTAGCCACCAGAGAAAGGCTCACCCAGCAGCGTGTCTACCCCTATAGGACCAGAGGTAAGTACTCCAATATCTGTATGTTCTTATTTAATAGTATTCAATGTTAGGGTGTATTATGTGTCCACCATCTTGGTGATAATCAATGCCACTTGACTTCATCACAAACTAAACATAATAATCCAAACACAGCAAATAACACAGACACACACCACATAAACATTGCACACTCTACAATCACTGCAAACTGCACAAACATACACCACACAAACACTGCACACTACACAAAACACAATCACCTCAAAACCACAGCACACTACACAAACAATGCACATAACACAAACAAATCACAAACACATACTGCACACTTCACAAACAACACAATCAGTGCACACTCCACAGACACACAACACAAATACCTCAAAATTTTACAAACATAACATGCACAAACACTCATCTACATTTTTTTTGTAAAGTTTGTACCCAAACTGTACCCCTCAAGTTACATTTTTTAAATAGAGTTTGTGACAATTGTAGTCATTTAAATACTGTTTACACAGACTGCATTACCAATGTAGGCCTCAGCCAAAGGGTTAATCTAATTCCTCCTCCAAATCTCACTCAGACCCACAACACACTACAGATTCATATCAAAATAAGCTTGCTCTTCCATAGCTCTGACAATGGTTGTCACTCCAAATATACAAATATACACTCCAAATGTTTTTAAAAAGGAACATTGTGTGAATGATGAAATTTTATCTCTGACATTTGAACTTTTTAAAATCTAATCTTTATTACAGATTTTCTCAATTGCCAAGACACATTTCCTGAAACCATGCATCCATTTCTCCAAACTATAAACACAAAACCTACACACTAAATTCACCAAACCTCTGACTCTTCCAGCAAATCAAGCTATTACCTCAAAACCATTCAAGCAGTGCTCAAAACCAAACAATGCTGTCAAATCAAGCCTCGAGTCAATCAAAATGAAAAACAGCACTGAATAGTCATCATACACAACACCAAAAAAAAAGGAAAACATAATGATCAGATCATGAAGCTGTAGAAATAATATCCACAAAGGAAAATGCAGTTTCAAAACAAAACTCTTGTTTAACAAAAATGAGTATTTATGTACTGTGTACAAATGATGCAGCATCATGTCGATGTGCTGGGTCAGGCCACAGGACTTCATCTACATCACAAGCCACATTCTCCCTGGCCAGGCAGTGTGGGAAATAACTCCTAGTATGCCGGATCCATGCTTGGCATGCATCTACCTCTATGTCATTACAGGACACTTCCATAGCCCCTATGTCATTACAGGACAGAACTCCTCTGTTGGGTTGAGGAAAGGGGAGTATGGTGGAAGATAAACATTTAGGAAATCTTGGTTGATATTGAACCATTGTCTGACCTGGACGTCATGGTGAAAACTCACATTGTCTCACACAATGACATAGACAGTATGCCCTGTGTGTTCATGATCCTGCTGCTCACTCCCTAACACAATATATGAAAGATCACTCAAAAATGCCAAGAGATGGTGAGTGTTGTATGGCCCCAATGTGGCATGATGGTGGAGAACCCCATGATTGCTGATGGCAGCACATAACTTGACATTGCCACCACACTGGCCAGGGACTGCAACAATGGCTTGTTGACCAATCACGTTCCTGCTTCTCCTCCTCCTTTTGGTGAGATTGAACCCAGCTTCATCTATATAAATATATTCATGTGGACGGTCTGAGGAATCCATTTGAAACATTCTCTATGAAAAAATCTTTCTGAATGTAAGTGGTACAGAAAGATAGACTTGTGCTGTGGAGTAGACTGCAGTATTGAACACCTACCTGTACATACTGGACTCTTTGCTCCTTGACCCCTTCTGAGTTGCGGTCAGAGAGTACTCTGTACAGTTGCTTCATCCGCATTCTGTTGTGTCTTAGTACAAGATCAATGGTGAAAAAGCTGTTACATTTGATGCCTTCACAGTTGGCATGGTGGTAAATTATATATATATATATATATTTTTTTTTTTTTTTTTTTTCGGGTAAGGTCCTTTGCTTCTGGTATCTCTCTTTGCTTCTCTTTGATTTTGACTTCTGAAACAAATTTCACATGTGGGAGGGTCTTAGAAGAAGGTGCTCACATTGAATCTCCATTGGTCACTCATTTGGTGCTCTGAAACTGCCCCTGGGACCTAGCTACGTCCACCCACCAGCTTTCAAGCTCTTTTAACCATGGTGGAATGAGTCTTCCCACAGGGATTGTGTCGGGGAATACCCCAATG